>NC_056727.1:997986270-998073770 GCF_019279795.1 Protopterus annectens | reverse complement strand
ACATCTGGGGCAATACATCTCATTAAATAGTTTGGAATTAGTGCTACATATGGTGAGAGAAGGAGCAAAGGGCCATTGCTTGTGTATGCAGCTGTGGTGAGATTTAGGTGAAAGCCAATAAGCAAATCACCACTAGTCATCATTCTTGGCAGACCTAACTTTGTATTTTCACTAAGTACTTCTAGATCAGTTACCCTCTAACCTAATTTTAGAGTGTCACCCTAAATCCATTCATCCATCTATAACCCCTTTTTCCCATTTGTGCACCCAGGGTCAAGGTATCATGTCATCAGTGATAATCACTGTGTGGCTAGCCCTGCTGTTGTTGTTCTTCTATCACACACACACACACACACACACACACACACACATGCTGATTTGGAGTGTCCAATCCACGTACTGCATGTCTTTGGAATGTATGTGGGGGGGGGGGGCAAGAGCACCCAGAGAAATCCCACATGAAGTCAGTGAGGACATGCAAACTCCACACAGAAGGCACCCCAACCGAGAATTGAACTCTGAAAACCTTTTGCTATGAAGCGACGTATACTTCAGTGTAAGAAATAAACTTGCTTCTTTGTAAATATTTGATGTGATACTCAGGTGAGTCTGTAATTTCTGCCCAATGGCCAGAGTTGTGGCTGAAAATTGTAGGTCATCTAATCCACTCACCAGTTACAATATAATAAATAAATAAATCCATATATCTTCATATCTCCCTCTGACCCCTGAGCACTGTGACATGCCTTAGTCCTGTGTTGCCTAACAACGTGGCTTAACAGTCTGCTCTCACCCCTTCTGTGGTCAGTCTGATCACATTAGATGTTCTGAGGCAGTGTAGTAATTGTCATATGCTTTCCGATTGTTCATTATTTCTACAAATTGATAGTACAATCTGCAAGAGAAAGAGATGAAAATATTTAAGAAACAAGGCAAAACACTCACATTAATCCACTCGGATAGCATCATACCTCCACAACACCACTTCAATCACAATGCTCCATTAGGCCCATAACTTAAGCTGAGGCTGTGAAGAAACCTTTGCCAGGGCCTCCTAGAACCCACACTGAAAGCTGCCAGCCTCCAGAATGGAAGGCAGTATCTTCTCTTTTTCTACTCACACATGCTGTAAATCCACATAGCTCACTCAAGAGTTAGCAGGAAAGCAGGCTTAAACCCATAAGGCCCAGTAAGTCGGCTTCTGCTGAGGAAAATGTTTTTGTCATAGGTGACTATATTTAGACATACAGAACTCACACTCACCAAACTGGACATGAATAGGGTGACTGTAAGCCATTTGCCCACTCTAGAATCTATGATGTTACAAGGGTCTTAAGGGCCCTTTCCCTTAAACCAGAAAAAAATGACTATGATATAGTGGTAGCCCATGTGGGGGTGAATGACTGGAGTGCTGCTCCTAGAGGGACATGCAGAGAGACACACAATGGGACTTGCTATGCAGGGTGCATGATTTAGAGACAAGAAAGGCACTAGCCCAGAGTAATATTTTGTCTTCACCAAGAATGATGCTTAAATACAAGATAATTGGCTTTAACAACTGACTAAGTAGATGGTGTCATTCTAAGGGGATCCATTATGTGTTGACCTGGGATGAGATGGTAGATAAGACTTCCTATTTCACCAGGGATGCCTTATACCTCTCATACAGGGCTTTTGGATACTGTCTAAAGCCTTTACCTCCCCCCTCCATAGTGCCTTTTTTGTGCGCAATTCCTCCACCTGGGCAATTTTACACAACAAACTCAAACTCAGATTCAGGCAACATCATGGTGACACAACTCAATATTAGGAGTCTAAATATAAAGATGCTTGAACTTGAGGTCCTCCTACAACTTGAACACATTCATAATTGTGTAGTTACTGGCACATAGTTTCAGCGCCGTGTCAATTCCCCCCTCTATACATCGGTTTAGTGCCTTTTATGCTTTCAGGTCTATTTGTAAAATTAGCAGCGCCTCTAATTTGGAGCTCTTGGAGATCCAAATCACCATTAACAAATCCTACTATTACTTCATTGGTCACTACAGATTGCCATCAGTGCCACTCCATAGATCATTGAAATTACCTTTGCACCATTTAGGTATTAATTGCGAAACAAAATACCTTCTTAGTAGGGGATTTCAATCACCCAAGCATTGATTGACATACTCACGCCTCTAAAAAATGATATGCACAGCATTTCTTAGACTGTGTTAATGTCAATGTATTAGAGCAAATTGTGAAACTATCCACTGGAGGCTCTGATCTCAGTGACCTGGTCCTTCCCTCTGACTTTTACCAGTGCCTAAACAGATACTTAGAAAAGTCAGTAAATGTCTGCCCTAAATATAATGGCAAATTCAGGAACAGTCCTATCTGGTGGAACACCCACATTAATGAACTCTATAACAAAAGAAGGAAAATGATGAACCGCTGTAAGAAATCCTCATTCCTTTTCTCAGGACCACACGTACACATGCCAGCAATAAGCATAACAGTATTATTAGAAAATGTAAAGCAGATTACAGTCTTACGGTTGCTACAGAACCTAAAGGAAACTGCAAAACTTTCTAGAGTTATGTCAGGAAATTAATGAATAATGTTCAGCGATTCAATGAGCTCTTCCATAATGACATGACAAATTCCACTCCCAAGGATATGGCCAGTTAGCAGACAGATTTCGTGCTAACTTTATCCACCCTGCTCACATTGTTGCCCCCAGTATCCCTGAAAAGTTTGCCAAGTTTGAAATCACTTTGGAACACATCTTACAATTCCTGTCAAAGACTAAAAATAATATTTCCATTTGCATAGGTCCAGACAACATACCAGGCTGCATTTTCATCAGTACCGAGTATGCATTGTTTGAGTCACTACTTAAACTGTTTAACATCAGCCTATCCACAGGGTCTGTGCCTGATGCCTGGAGAATAGCCACTGTGACTACAATAGTGACCTGTCTAAAGATCCAGGCAATTATAAGGCCATCAGCCTTATATGAAAAGCCATGGACTGTATCATAGAAAAACTCACTTATGTAGACATTACCAACATAACTGATCCAGACCCCAATCAGTTTGGTTTTGTGAAGGCAGATCCTGTCTCCTGAACCTAGTAAGCTTCTTTGAAAAGGTAACAGAGGCTGTGAGCAGTAATTACTCAGTGCACACTGCTTATCTTGATTTGGCCAAGGCTTTGACATTGCTGGTGTTGATACAAATATCAGGCAAACTTAATGTAAACCCCAATGTTATCTGCTATAGTGCAAACTGGCTATCTGACGGATCCCAGGTTGTAAAAGTTGATGGTACCCTCTCTGAATGTTAAACTGTAACTAGTAGGGTACAACAATGATCAGTTCTGGGCCCTCTCTTGTTTGGCATTTATTTTTTATCCTTTGTTGACTGGAATAATCCTACTAGGCTAATAGTCTCTTTTCAGGGGAGACCCGAGATGGTATTTACTGTATACTACTAGAGGAAGTTTGACCAGGGCATCTTGAAACTTCCCCTAATCTTTTCAATAGGTGCTATGGATCTTTTACATCCACTTAAGTAAAAGTGGAAGTAAACACTGTGGGAAGAAATAGCCAGGAAATTGTTATGGCTAGGCTTGTATAGGCCCTAGGGCCGATAGCCTAGTACCAACCTATGAACTACCACTAATTCAAGCAGATGGGGCCTCAGTTCAATATCTGATCTAAAGGATGCTACACCCCCCCCCCTTATGCTGCACTGCAGTGTCAGAAATCAATCTACTTGGTGTGGGAATAGAACCCACAGCCTTCTGTATCAAAGGCAAGTGGGCTACCTGTTGTACTACTGGAATCCTGTTGAAAGTCCAGAAGTATGGCTAACCAAGTTTGCTGATGACTGCAAACTGGGCAGTGTTGTCCTCTCATCCACTGACACTAAACAGCTGCAGCATGGTCAGAAATATGCACAGCCTGGCGTACTGAAAATAGTTTTAAGTGCAACACAGCAGCATTTGGTAAAAAAGCTGTTTCCGTCCCATATGTAATAAGCGGCACTTCTCTTCTGACAGATATGGTTTTAAGAGCCCTGGATACTTACTTACTGTATGTGGACAATTCTCTCCCATTTAATCACCATGTTTCCTCCATATTCAGGAAATCCTTCTATCTGGCCCAGTTAATTTCCATTGGAATTTCTTCAAGATCCAAAAGAAGTCATCTGTCACTACACTCTTCCCTTATAGGACCCATCACTGAATACAATACCCCCTTTGGTAAGTATAAATCAAAGCATGTTACTCTACTATAAAGGTCCCAAAGATACTTTACCAAGAA
This sequence comes from Protopterus annectens, assembly GCF_019279795.1. NCBI lineage: Eukaryota > Metazoa > Chordata > Ceratodontiformes > Protopteridae > Protopterus > Protopterus annectens. Next base: position 998,069,461 of record NC_056727.1, on the reverse strand, counting down.
AATTAAAGGCCTTAAATCCTTCAACTATCCCAATAGGTTAGCACAACTATCAGGCTTCTCTGAGGTGCCCTGTGTCTCACTTGTTGAGCTGCAAAAGACCCAATCCTATATGATCTCCTGTTTCTTTGTAAAGCCAGTGGCTCTGCAAACACATGCACTAGGGACCTAAATCTGCACCAACAAATAAACAAAACCCACTGGAGAGACAGGTTCCTAACTCAGTGTATCCCCAGCCTATAGAATAAGTTACCACTACAGGTCAGGAAAAGTACTACTTTGACTACATTTAAGGTTGGTTTTGATGTTTGGATGGGCAGACACAGATTTATACTAGGATTGTCATATACAGCCCTTCTCAATTTGAGAAGTGAGCTCTGTGGGCACTATTAAGTGGATGAAAAGGGAGCCATGAACTTTTCAATGTGTCAGCTTAAAGGTGTATATCACTTGGCATCTTTTGGCTCTTGGGATCGCTTGCCTAGTATTGTTCATGTGTTCCTAGTCTTCACATCATTTGGACTTATAGGACCATCTGGAGTGCAGGCAGTAGTTTCCAAGTTAGTTTCTCCTGCACTCTTGCTGAATTGCCAGCTCTATCGAAGGCTTGCAGTTTTGCTTGCAGATATGATTATTGATGCAAGTGTTTTATGCTTTTCTGTTACAGCTTTTACTACAGCATTTAGTGGTGTGACCATGACTCACTTTATCAGCACAGCTGAAAGTGTGGCCACAGAAGTTTCAGTATAGCCATCTATAGCTAACCAATATGACAACATAGCCCATGTGGCTACATATGATGAGTCTCAAACATGGGTCATTGCCTCCCATACACATGACAGTTGGGTAGAGGGGATGCATCTGGTGTTTCTGCTGACATGGTTATTCCGTTTACTGGAGAAAGCCCCTAAGCTACTGATCTTAAATTGATGCAATGTGACTCTGTGTTTAAGGTCTCCAGTGGACATTAACACACTTGTGGGCTTGATGTTGCTTTTCCTATTGCTGCACATGCTGTATTTGTGACTAGTAGCCAAACCACAGTTGTTGTGGATGAGTCTGTTGGTGCACTTAGGACACATATTGATGAGGCTGACAGTGGTGAGATGTGTGCTTTTGATGGTTGTATATATGCTGGTACAGTTTCATGAGTGCCTGACATGACAGCTTGTTTCCTCCCAAGGGAACAGACTGGGATCCAACATGACATAGGCCATGATGTTGGCACACTTAGGTTCACAGGTTTATAGGTAGTTACTAGGCTTGCAGTCCAGGGGACCATTGAGGATCTTAGCCCAAATTTTGAGTTGCCCCAAAGCACTGTCTGGTTAAGTGACTTGCTCAGGGTCACACAGTAGGCAAATGAGAGAATCAAACTATGTACCATAGGAACTACAACAAACAGCATTAACCCCCTGCACCAACTGCCATACATCATGAAGCAACCAAGATGCATTATGTGCGGTTGGTGGATTCAGTCCATGATATGTTACAACAGAACACTGAACAGTTCTTGGTTATGTTGGAATGATTCACACACACCATTGTGTCTCACCATTACCAGTTCACTATCTTGGTGTCTGTGGTTAGAGGCATAGCCCTTGCAGCTGGTGCTTGAAAGAGGTGTTGAGTGCTGTGTTATGTCAGAATTAGACTTTAAGCCAAGCTGGTTCTACTGCAGGGTCCACTCCTGTGGTGCTGTTCATAGTGAGTACCCCAATGGCATATGCGCAAAACCATGTGCACTTAGTCGTAGACCTCCAATGACAATATTTGAATCATACAGTATCAGCTTCCATACTTAAAAGGAAACCCTGCTATTTCCATGACTGTATGTTAGGCCAGCCCTGTATCCATGTATCCCTTGTGGGGTATTGCAGATAACCTTCATGGCGATAAGACATCTGCATCTTTCTACTCTAGTAAACCTAAGTAGCCTGCATAACTGGAGAGTATTACCTGTGTGACACACTGCATATTTCTATTGAATGTGTAGACCTACTACTATTTAAATAAATGAATTACTTTGTGTATGGTTTTATTTTCGTATGTATATTTTTCTCATTTGTATGCTTTTATTTACATATGTATGTTTTTATCATTTATGTACTTATTTATTTTTTAACATTTGTTAGCCTGGTTTGCGGGCTGGTTCACAGACCCTTTCCACCCTTAAGCCAGTGTTCTTCTGCTGCGTCAGCCCAGATTAGCCAAGCCATTGCAGACTCCATGAGACTTTCTGGAGTATCTCCCATGTTAAATCAGCACTGCTGGTATCAAATACAGGTTTTGTACTAATCTAGCTGCATGGTTTGCTGTTTTGTCACTTTTTTAGTTTAAAAAACAGCAATTCTGGGTAATTTGGATCTGTTTTTAATGAGAAAACTGGAGTATTTAGAGAACACTCACAAAAACACAAGAACATACAAATTCCTCATAGACAGAGACAAGAAGTCAGGGATGAGCCATGCGGCTGAGATGCAAAAAAATTTTCACTGATTCACCATGCTGTCCCCCATGCTGTGTGTGTATGCGTGTGTGTGTGTGTGTGTGTGTGTGTGTGTGTGTGTGTGTGTGTGTGTGTGTGTGTGTGTGTATTTAGGAACCTGGATAAATGATGATGGTACTGCTACATATAACAGCTAAACTATTGTAATCATGTCTATGTTTGATGCCACAGGTATTCAGAACATACATACAGTCTCATGACTTTTGTGGACTATGTCACAGCAACAGTTCAAGTGTAACCATTGTACAATGATGCACATAGACTGCACGTGGCATGTCATAGTAGAAATGTCTTTACTAGAAGATGCTGCTTCACCATCTCAAAGGTATTCTGCAGTTGCCTGCCTTCCTTTTGCTGATGTCTGTCCTGCTAACAAAGAGGCTGACAGAGCAGTTGGAATAACAAGACTAAGGCATCAGAGGCACTCTGCCAGCTTCTGGAATGTGACTCAGCAGATGGCACAAAGAAACACTATCAGGTTGCAAGTCAAAGATAGAAAGGTATAAAACATGGTCATCAGACACCCTTCAGAAAGGATGCCAACAGCAACCTGCTCAGCAGTCCACAGGACATCAAAGGCAGATGGAAAGATCATTTCCAACAGATTCTGAATAAAAAAAAACTCCCCAGAAGCTGTACAACCCCAGACACAGCCTAGGATGAAAGAAGAAGAGGAGCCCACCCTAGAAGAGGTAAGAACAGCACTAAGGAAGTGAAGTCATTGAAAGTAGCAGACTCAGATGACATCACTACAGATATGATCAAGATGTTGCATGAATTAAGCCACTCCAATGGCATAAAGGGAGAGAGCCCTAACTATAGCCCAATTTACCCAGGTTCGATAAGTGGCTGAAGCAACTGATGGAGGGGTAGGGAGAGATAGTTGTGCCCATCCCAGGTGGGAAGGTGTCTGTCAATGACACTCCATTAAGGAAGGTGTGGTTCAATGGGGGGAGTTGCCTTCAAACAGAGATTGATGAGTGTGAGAGGAAAGGTGGGAAATGGGTATGGTATATAACAACCCCCCCAAGATGAAAGCAGAGATGACCAAGCCTCCAGGACACCCTTAGTTTCCATGACTGACCCCAGTAATATCAGAGCAAGTCTGCAGGGGTCAGAGTCAAGCTGATCTACTGGGTGTGGATGTGGGATGCTGGGGACCAGGCCAGTGTAATGATGTCTTGAGGGGGACAAAAACAAAATTTGGGAAAAAAAAAAAAAACAGATGTTGTATGAGTTAGGGGAGAAGTGACTCCAAAGGGTACTCATATCAGTATGGAGAGAAAGGTGTATCCCAAATGACTGGAAAATAAACATTTTATTTCCAGTGTTCAAGAACAAAGGGGACATTCACAACTGTGGGCAGTATAGCGGTATCAAACTTCTGTTATGTTGCATGAAAGTTCTGGAGAGGGGGATTGACAAATGAATATGCAAAGAAGTAGAAAGTAAGATGAGAGGTGAACAATTTGGATTTAGAAAAAGATGCAGCGCAACATAGAGATGAGGAAAGAACCCAACTGTGAATTCCTAGACTTGGAGAAAGTATTCAACAAGGTCTCAAGATGGCTGATTCTGGCTATCCTGTGATGGTTTGAAGTCTCAGAAAAATTAGTAGAATTCATACAGACTATGGATAAGGACCCAAAGACAAAAAGTATGAACAGTGTTCAGTCTCACAGATGGGTTCCCACTGGGAGTAGGTGTACATCAGGATTCAGCTCTAAGCCCACTGCTGTTCATACTGGTAATGGATTTCATTATCAAAGAGGTCAGAAGGGACAGATCAACAAAGCTGCTGTTACACAGATGAAATGGTAGTCCAGGCATATTCTAAACAAGAACTTCAGCCCATGATAAGGGGAATGGAGTGCAAAGCTGAAGGCACACAGCACATTGGGGAAATCAGAAGAAGCTGAGAACTGAGATATAAGGGAAATAATGGAACAGGTTAATAGTATCAAGTATCTGGGAGGGGTGGCAGAGGAGAAAGGATGTCTGAATGGGGAGAGGTCAAAGCTAGAATAGGAGGGTTGCAGGCAACTGGCGCAGAGTGTCAGGGGTAGTATGTGACAGAAGAATGCTAAAGATGCTGAAACAGAAGATGCACAAAACAGTGGTGAGACCACTACTATTGTATGGTACAGAAACATGTGAAGACAGAGCAACTGAGGAAGCTAGAGGTGACAGAAATGAATTGACTGAGATGGGTGATGGGATGCACACTCTGAGACAGAAGAAGAAATTAGGACATCAGAACAGAAGTCCAACAAGCCCCAGTTGCAGAGAAGGTCAAAGAGAACAGATTAAGTTAGTTTGGGCACATGTATACAAAAGCAGAAGACAATCTGGTGAAGAAGATTTGGGACAGACAGTGAGAAGGCAAGAGGAAACAAGGGTGTCTAGCAAAGAGATGGATGGATTGTATAAAAGAAGACCTGCAACAGTTAGGCATGGATGTTGAAGAAGGAAAACGGAACAAGTACCGTCATTATTTTTTTATATATAGTGCAGTTGTATGCCACTAATTTGCTCTGTGTTCAAAAAATTCCCCATTTGATGCCCATCAAACCAAATTTTCTTATAGAATTATCTGAGGTCAGTTACTGGGCTACTAGTACAGATTCCCAGTTACAGTTAGGGCTACTAGTACAGATTCCCATTATTCACCAAACGTATTCATAAAACTTGTAAATTATGGTGCAGAGAGCTGGTAATTGTGCCTTTTCTGACTCCACACAAAGGTGCACAACTAGTTTGTGCTACTCTTATGGTGGCATCAATAAACAGAGGTATGGACAGTTGGTGCAGTCACAGAGACAAATTCATCAAGTGTGACAGTGACAACTTGCCTATCAGACAGAGTAGGACTGTTTACTTTGTTAGCTTTAAGTTGCCACATGTCTCATTGTATCCTCCAGGCTTAATGATTTCCTTCCAGATAGTCCTGGGGTTAAACAGTAGGGCACTTTGCCAAGTCTATGTTATATGTCATTAAGTCTTTGACTGATATCTTGCTCAGTTTCTTAAATTTAATAAAGGAGTCATTTAGACAAATAGTCCTAGCTTTTTCAGTATCAACAGGAAAAGTCATGAAGTTTAAGCAGGGATCTAAGATTTGGTGGCATCCAGGAAGTGTGCCTGATTGTTACACAGGAAGACTTGACTCTTTGGATTATCAGTTGAAATGTATAGGAAAGTGATGGGATGGACTGTAGGAGCAACATCAAAGTTTTGTATTATGGTTGGGATGATTGTAGCCACTGGTCTAGTAGGACTGTCAGACATTTGTGCTGAGCTAAGATCATTTGGCCTACTTTTTTGGAGACCACCTTGGATTTCAAATAGGCTAACAGTGTGCTCTCCTAAAACAATTCCATTTTTATTGCACAATGGACTGATAGTATTCAAAAAAATTGTGCAGGATGCTCAGAGAATCTAGAGGGGAAGGTTGACCTCCCACGATGGCTTCAAATCAGAGCCAGCTTGGCTCAGAAGGAATTAGAAAATTTAGTTGTAGGGCTCTAACAAAAAGCCTGGCATCAAATGCGGGAATTTTTTGAACCTAGAGCAAATTAGTGGCTTACGATTGCGCTATATGTGTATGTGTGTGTGTGTGTGTGTGTGTGTGTGTGTGTGTGTGTGTGTGTGTGTGTATGTATATATATATATATATATATATATATATATATATATATATATATATACATACAATTTAAAGGTACTTGTTTCACTTTCTTCCTTATTCATTCATGACTAATTGTTGCAGGTCTTCTCTCATGCAATCCCTCCATCTTTTTGCTGGACACCCTTATTTCCACTTGCCTTCTTGCTGTCTGTCCCAGATCTTCTTCACCACCATTACGATTACACCATCTTCATTCCTTTACACAGACAGTCACATCTAAAGACAGAGCACCTTTTCGTGACCAGGGTGCAGTAACCATGGATTCAGGGTGCAACCAAGTCTATTTCTGGGATACCTAACATGTGGATAAATAATGCAAGTTTCAATATACAAAATTTTATTTTCAACTCAATATGGACTAATGTAGCCCTTAGAGATGAAGCTAATGGACATAGGGATGCCAAGTAGATGCCAGCACTGTAGGACCAACCACTAAATCAGGATTGGGTGTATCGCTTCACAGTGTACAAAGAAGATGGAATGTCAAAAGGTAGTACTGAATCCATCTTCTGAAGGTTAGCTGAGTTAAATTTAAATAAATAGAGTATATAAAGAAAGGGTGAGGCAGCATAGGTAATTTGAAATTTAGGCTTAAGGTTAGTATGATGCCTATGTGGGTATAAACGTTGGATACTTTATTTTATTTATTTATTTATTTTATTTTACATTTGTTGACCGGGCTAGTCCAGCTGGATATATGTCCATTTTCAGTGGAGGCCCGGGGAGAAAAGCTCCAATGGTTATAACAAGTAAAGGGAATACAAAAAAATCAACAAAAAATACACATAGCAAAACCAAACAAATATTAAGCATAAAGATAATCAGACTTTAGTATAGGTAATGTACATGTCAGAGGAAATATACATAACAAGATAGTTTTCCTAAGAAAAAGTTATTAAATAATTGCAATACGCAATTTATAATATCATAACATAGTCTAAATAATACATAGTCATAAAATTTTTTTTTTTTTTTTCTCATAGTATATATGAGATAAGTTGTATCCACAAGGATGTTATGTCCATGGGGATCAGTCAGGATGTATTATAGTGAGAAGGAAATATTGAGGTAGAGGAAAGGAGGAAGAAAGGTTAATCAGGATTGGTACAGGAGCAAAGCCAGTGTTTATTAAGATGGATTCTCAGTTGTTTTTTAAAGAGTGGAAGAGTGGACAAAGATGAGATATTAAGTGGAAGTTTGTTCCACATTTTGCCAACTGAGTTGGAAAAAAGACAATCTCCTGCAGCATTATTGGGTTTGGTACTATTAACTAGTAGTTTATTTGAAGAACGTAGTTGTTTCAGATTGTTGTAGGGAGTAAGGAGGTTAGAGAGTATTGGTGTTTTGGATGGTTGATATAGAATGTTGTGAGCTATTGAGAGCTGTTGATAAATAAGCTTGTTAGGAAGTTCAAGCCAGTTTAGTTGTTTTAAGTTCAGACAGTGGTGAGTTCTAAACTGGGATCCTGTGGCAAATCGAGCAATATTATGGTAAGATGAAGCAAGTTTCTTAAGGTTACATTTAGAGAGATTTGTGTAAATAGGGAAGCATATAGAAGGGTAGAGAGGAGGTGAGATTGGGCTAAGGTGGTCCGGGCTTCAGGTGTAAGGAAGGATTTGATTCTGTAAAGGGATCCAATCTTTTTGTTAACTACTTTTATTGTGTTATTGATGTGACAGTCAAAATTAAGATTATTGTCAATAGTAATACCTAGTAGTTTTGTAGAAGAATCAGGAGTAATATGAGTGTTATCAGTGGAAGTAATAGAGAAGTTTAGGGAAGTAGCTTTGCGGGTAGGTGCAAACAGTAGTAATTTGGTTTTTTTGGGGTTAAGGAGTAGACAACGGTCAGAGAACCACTGTTCAACAGTGGTAAAGGTTTCTTGGGTAAGAGGTTGAAGTTCCGTTTGAGAAGAAGCAGTACAGATTATAGTGGAATCGTCTGCATATTGTATGCAAGTAGTGTTAGGTATAGCTGATTGGAGGTCATTAATAAAGATAGAAAATAGAAGTGGGCCTAAGAGAGACCCTTGAGGTACTCCTATAGAAATAGGAAGGAGGGTAGATAGTGAACTTTTCCAGAGTACTGCCTGCTGACGATTTTCAAGTTAAGAAGTAAACCAAGTTAAGGAGGAGGGATCTAGTGCCTGAGATTTTAGTATGTACAGAAGAAGTTTATGATTAACCATATCAAAGGCTTTTGATAGGTCAATGAAGAGAGAAGATGAGAGTTTATTGATGTTGCGGTTATAGTTGATGGAGTTGGTAAAGGAGAGTAATGCAGTAGTGGTGCTGTGGGAAGGTCTGAATCCATGTTGACTATTGGCAAGTAGGTTATTATGGAGAAGGTGGTTTGGTAGTTGTTTATGGATACATTTTTCCATGATTTTAGCTATAGGTGATAATAGTGCTATGGGACGAAAGTTAGAGAAGTCATTAGACTTGCCCCCTTTGTGAAGGGGAATGATATGGGATATTTTCCAGATAGAAGGTACAATACCCTCCTTTATAGATCTATTTATTAGGATGGAAATGGGATAGGCAGTGGCTTTAGCTCCTATTTGCAGGTACTCTGCAGGAAGCTTGTCTGCAGATGGGGTGGTAGGTTTAAGTTTTTGGAGTAGAGATTGGATATAGGAGGTAGATACAGGTTGTAGGTGAAGGGGAGGAAGAGTAGTTTTTGAACTAGGTGAGAGTAGTTTAGAAGTGTCAGGAGAAAGGTGGTTTGCAAGAGTTTGGATGGCATTGGTGAAGAAAGAGTTGAAGTCATTGGCTATTTGTGTGGGATTATCTGGGTCAGAATCCTGAGGGTTCGGTGTGATTGCTTGGCCAGGGGATAGAAGATTATTAATACTAGTCCAGAATTTTTTGGGTTCTTTTATGGTGTTTTTCTGTAGTTGAAAGTAATAGTTCTTTTTATCTGTCAGAATAGCTTTTTTGGTGCTGTTTCTCAGCTCCCTAAAGTTTTGGTGGTCAGTTTGGTTTTTGGTAGCCCGCCATTTATCCCAGGATTTATTTCTGAGAATAATTTTTTGCTTCGTATTCTTGGTGCAGGGTGCTGTTTTTGTTTTGGTTCTAATACTAATATATTAGATATTTGAAGAGACCTGGTTACTGACTCAAAGCATGTTATAGTCATCAAAGCAAAAAAGGGCATCTGAGACAGAGACATTAGCAGAGTAAGGTCTGCTTAGAATGTAACAAATAGTGAGAATGTAGGATTACTAGAGCACTGAAAGTAGAATATTGGTGTTGAATTATGGACAGAGTAGTGAGAAGAGTAGAAATTGTCAATGGAAAATATGAAGAACTAATAATGGTGGAATGACAGAGACTGATTGTAGCAAGTGGGAAAGCAGGAGGAATCTAATGAAAAGAGAAAGTGTGTATGGACCAATAATATGAACACCAGAATCTTATCTTCTGCTTTCCTGTGTTGTGTGGATAGTCTAACGCCTCGGTGTGGGCATGCACCCAGTGATTGAACCCTTCTTGTAAGTGAGCTGTGGCCTGCTTTCCTCCCCTTCCACCCCTAATTCCTCAACCACCTCTCTGAGCTCACACATTCATTTATTTAAAGGTTCTCTACCCACTTTCCCCAAATCAGAATTACCACTTAAAGCCATAGCAACATAACAACTGCACTTTTCTTTACAACCACTTCTATGTTAATTTCCTAGTGCTTTTCCTCCCCTCCTAATCCCACCACTGTCATGCCAACACTTCCTTTTTCCCACTGCTTTAATATATGATGGATTTCCTTCTTATCCATAACCCTACACCATTATCCTCTTGATAACTTAAACATTCCAGTCCGAATAACACTATTGCATTTCCTTCAAACAACCTCATCTCTTCTCCTCCCCCATGCTACTCCCAATGCCGTCACAAAATTCCTTACTCCACAGCACCATAAACACACTCATCTCCCAATGTCCCTCCAACTCTCTCTCTTCTTATCTTGACCCATCCCATTTTATCAATCTTTTCCATAATTTGCATCTCTGCCTCTCATCCAACCTCCTACAAACAGAAACTAAAATTACCCAGATGCCTCTACCAAATCACTCCAGTTTTCTCCTTCCCCTTTTATTGAGCAACATTGAGCAAAATCCTGGTCCTCTTCTACTCTCCTTGCTAATTAATGTTCAGAGTCTTAGAAACAAAACAGACCTACTAAACTCCCTCATCATACAGCACAATTCAGACCTACTCACAACCACTGAGGCACAGATTAAACTCAACAATCCCTCCTTGTATCTCTTCTTCCTTGGCTATGACTATCATTTTGAAGCCAGGTTCTAGGACAAGAGATGACACTCTTCTTCTCTGCAAACATGAAGTAAATATTAAATTACTAAGACAAACCAGTGCAGTATGGGACTTACTGCTAAACTTGCTCCTTTTCCAGATCCCATCTCCAAATAATAACCCTTTACATCTAACAATAACTTATCTTCCTTCTCCTCCTTTTTCCTTGGTTGTACTTAGATCCCTGTTACTTGACATTACCACATCATGTCACAACATTAAAAATGCTGTATTTCTAAGTGATTTCAGTCTTAACCTCTTGGTGCCTACCCAAAACAGCATCTTAAAAATCCTCAAAGAATTCAACCTCACACAAATTATATTAGAACTGATTGAACAAACCTCTCCACACCACTCTCTACTTGACCTCATAATTACTAACAATCCTTCACTTCTCTCTCATATCTGTATTAACCCCTTCCCTAAGTCAGTACTGTCCCATTAATTTTCTTATTCACAGTTATCATGACAAAATTAATCACATTCACCAACAAAACCCAAGCCAATATTCCTTGACATACATCCACTCTAGCCTCATTGAACTGGTCTCCTATGCTTTTTTCTTACAGAAACCAAACACTCTGCTGTGTATCTGTCAGACATTTTCACTAATCTTCAAGACACCTACTTGCCCTAAAGTCACCTGACTATAGGCCCAAGAAAAACTACTGTCTAACTTATGAGCTTAAAGCCCTTCTTAATCTTAGAAACAAAGCTCAGCATAACTGGAAATCTGATCTCTTACATCTCACTAGACAGTACATTAACTTGCTTCACAATCTGGTCAAACACACAATCTGACATCATAAAATCACTTAATGAAAATGGGTGAAAGTTCACTTATTACCTCCACCAAACAATCTGAAAGGAAGTCAGCCACTTCATTGGCCACAGAACTCCCTCCACCTCTTGTTCCTCACAAGTATCTTGCAATGATTTCATCCACCATTTTAGCAATTTCCCTAAACTCCCCATACTAACATACATCTCACCACTTCTCCTCATCACACCCTTTCCTCCCCTTCATATCTTCATTATACTTTAAAACTATCAAACCCAATGACATACCTCCCCTTCTAGAAGAATTAAAACTTGACTTCCTTCTAGCACAGAAAATCTTCACCCTTAGTACTTATTTCGCTGTGAAGAATACATACTGTCTCCATTTCAACATATCTTCAGCATATGCAAAACACAACATGTGGTACCCAACATTTGGAAATGGTCATAGTAAAACCTCTACCAAAAAAAAAATCCAACCTATCTTCTAAATCTGATTTCTATCATACCTTCATTCTCCCATCCTTAGGAATAAAGTTAGTATATATTCAATTCACATAGTACATCTGTCTGTCATAAATCAGCATTGATTTTGGTCGGGTTGCAACACATCGGTTACCCTCAGAATTCTGACTGACAATATCCTTCTAAATATATGGACAAAGGTTTCCTTAGAGGAGACAGTTTTATTGACCTCACCAGAGCCTTTGATCTGGTGGACAGTTCCTTTGGCATTGAATACCTCACTGAAATTGGTAATAGCCAAGCTGCCATCCTGTGGTTCCATAATTATCTTTCAGACTGGCACTTTTCAGTAGATTTTCAAAGCATTATCTCCCCCTTCCCTAAAGGAAGCATTCAAGGCGCCATCTAGCACCCCTACTTTTCTCCATTTCCACCAACAAACTCCCTCTTGATCTTCCTTATTTTTTCAATTTTACTGTACAAAAATGACATAATTTTATTCCCTGCTATCCAACCTAAAGTACAAGTAGAACTCTGCTCCATTATACAATGGTTTAATTACAAAAACATTATACGTATCTCCTCCAAAACTAAAACAATGTTCTTAGGAACTAGTTAGAAACTCAGTAAAAAACCCAACAAACTACAAATCCTTGATCAACTAAACAACTGCATTAAAAATGTGAACACCTTCAAATATCTTGGAATATGGATAGATCCTTTCCTTACCTTCTGCCTGCATCTCAACAATGCATGCAGAAAGATAAACTTCCTGCTCTTTTAGGTCAATAAAATTTTCATGTTTCTCTCCAGGCCAACTAGGAATGCCATAGGAAAAACTTCCTTAGCTAGAATACAGCGTATCACTCATTGGTGCGGGCCCCAAAACTAACACCGCCACTATTCAAAATATTACAAACTCCATATGCCATTTCACACCCCTGTCATACTTTAGGTAAAACCAAATGGCTTCCCTTCCAGTAATATGCTTATCAGCTTTACTAACTACTCAGGGTGGAAACCTAACCTCCTTGTCACTGAACTATACAGGCAGGCACTTATGTACAGCCTTAGAAATCACAGCCACCCAGGGCTACTACTAAAAAAGCTAAAATTCAAAGACTTCACTGCAATGACCACTCATTGTACATGGCCTCAAACTGTGGGAAGCCCTTCACTCCCATCTAAAAACATTTCCTACAGCCTCACATTCCACTCACAACAAAACTCTCATGTCAGGTCCCAAACTAAATGCAGTTGCTTTCCTTCAGGACATATTACCTAAACATAGCTTACCCCAACCCTCTAACTATCACTTCAGCATCTCTCTCTTGATGTATGTGTGTATATATTCCTGTATCTCCAAATTAAGTTTTAGTCCATTACGTTACTTATGCACAGGGTCATTCCATACATCTGTAAATATTATAAATGGTTGGTTTTTGTTTATTGTACTTCCTGTATTACTCTTTTAATGTTTGTACTTTTTCTTTTTAATTTGCTGTACCATGCTTTCTTTTTATTCCAAGGTTGAGACTGAACGTTGTTCATAGCGATTTAGTGCTCTGGCCTGATTACCAAATGTGAATAACTAATTGAATGAATGAATGAATAAATGGATGAATGGATGGATGAATAAATAAAGAAAGGCAGTGTTAGGAGCCATATGAGGTTAGGGCTGAGACAGCCAATAACAGGAAAGGTAGAGTATGAAGGGCAATAATGTGATGTAGGAGATTTAGATGTAACTATAGCTGGGGTGGCTGGAATGGGGTGGGTAGATTTAGGGCAATACCCACAGTTCCAAGGAGAAGCATTCCCTAAGGAACAATGTAAGAGGATGAACACTCATATTACTCAAGAAATCTGATACATTAACTCGTTAATATGCAGATTTTGTTTAGGAAAACAAATACTATGCAGATTATTAAAAAAAGCAGACTCCTATTTCCCTTCCCTTTTCCTTTCCTACTAATACTTTTATTATTACTAAATCAGTCGAAAAATACTAAGGGCCTGCAGGTCAAGCAAAATAAGACTTGGTCCACAACAGTAATATTCACATTAAGCCCTAAAATATTCATGGGTGGCTCATTATACAATGTTTTATCAGTTCAACAAATCTGAAATTGTTGCACAAAGGTGTTTAGTTTCCCTAAAGATGATACTCAATCACTGCAGCCAGATCTATGTGGCAATTGCTGTTACAACATATAGCACACCTCTCAACCTCTTAGTGCAAGAAATCTGGGCAAAGCGTAAAAATGGGGGGCAAAGGTCCCAAAATAGTGGTAGATTTTAAATATTGCTCTCATAAACTTAAATGTTGCTGGAATAACAGGTTTTGTGTTAGCATGTATTTTTCTGAAGAATATGAAATCAGAAACTCAAATGTATATCATTAGCTAGTGACTTCAATCCTTAAGGATTTGCCAGAAAATCAATGTTTTTATGAAAATAGATCAACATTTTAAAGCAAATATCTGGACATTCTGCAAAAATATGGACAGCTGAGAGGTATGGCATACAGTTAAAGCTCAGGTCTCTTAATATGTCCATTAAATGGCTGCTGGCATTAGCCCTGTAACAATATTTTGGAAACCTACTTGTGGCCCTGTTGGTCTGTCAAGTAGAACATGGAGAACAATTAACTCCTCCCTCCTGAAAGACTGCATTTACAGTTCAAAGATGATAACTCAATTAAATAAAAAATGTCAGTAGTCTAGGATATGAACAGATGAGTGTACAAAGCAACCAATCATACAACCACACAATAAGCAGATTATAATACTTTTATTAGTAAAAACATAGTAATATGTTTTTAAAACATTCAAACAGCACTTCTTTTTCAGATCAGCTTCCATACAAAACAGCATACACCCTTGTTATAACACACTAAAATATTTTAAATCATTTTAAGTGACTTTACATTTAACTAACTACCCACTAACTTGCTTTGTCTCCCTTCACAACTATCATATGACATGCACTGTAATAGGGAATAAGAGAAATGTAGTCTTTAAACAGTGACCGACCACATATTCCAATAACAATTCATGCAGACAATAACTTGAAAATGTATCATTGTCACTGGGATTAATTAACAAACGTGTGCACTTTGCATTATCATACATGATTTAAGAGTGTTAGTGCTATTAACAGCAGTGCTCATTGAATATGCATGCTGCCAAGCAAGCCTACATGTTTAGAACCACATTTTTGTGGCCAGCAGAAATGTGGTGGCCACAAAAAGGTGCATGAAATCTCGAGCACAGAATATAAACAAAAGTTGTTGCTTGTAGGCAAACCTATTGAGCGAGCACACACAGACAGCTACTACAAAGCAAGGGCACGTTTACTGAAACAATTAAGATGCAGCGAAAGTTAAACATGGAAACTATACTTATAATGAGATTAGTGCAGAAATAACAAGCAGGGGAGACTAAATGTGGAAAATAGTCTCAGATGATTAAAATGTGATTATTTCACAAAAAGCATGTTCAACATTAATTTCATACTAATTTAATAAAAATTAATCGTGTTCACTTTATTGACCCATGTACATAAATAAAAATGGACATGGCTGACAACGTATATGAGAGAAACTCAAAGCAACAGTGTAACAAAGGGGAGTAAATGTACTATAAATCTTTATAAAATGCCAAGTTGAGATAACAGCAAGGGCAATAGATGTATTAGGGGATATTGGCATACATTGCAGTTATTGCATATCAGATGTATATACAGGAAATCATCTGTGGAAACCAATACTACTGATCTATTCTCCACATCATTATTTATAAACACGAATAAATGAACCCTACAACTGTTGTGTCATGTACATCAGAAAGGGACATGCCTTTGCCACTTGTTGTCACTTGCAATCATAGAAAGGGGTTGTTTTACTTTTTATTATGTATGAACCAAGCATGTGTGTTATATTACTGTAAATGCTAAACAGTAATAAAATAACAAAGTCAAGATTTACAGTTGCCACTAGACATGTTCATTGGCACACTCAGTAATATTTGTGTCGCTCACATGATTGTACTGAGAATACCTATGTAAACGTGTGGCAGGTATATTGCAGTATTCTACCATTGGAATGTATGCTGTGGAAGAGATCAAAGGTAATAAATGACAACCACAAAACTGATGTTAGAACACACATATGGGTTAAAGAATTGTAAAGCTGTCATTACCATATGTGTATGAAGGAAACAATAGTGGCAGTTTTAGGATAATGTACAAGCCTGTGATAATATGGACATATTGAGAAGAATCGTGGTCACCTGGGTAATCATAACAATAATGTTATTAAGTAATGAAAAAAGTCTTTGTTAAGAAACATGTGTGTTGTGAATATTACAAAGTTACTGCCTGTACATGCATGCTGTGTCTGTATGAAGCAAAATACA
Organism: Protopterus annectens; assembly: GCF_019279795.1. Classification (NCBI taxonomy): domain Eukaryota; kingdom Metazoa; phylum Chordata; order Ceratodontiformes; family Protopteridae; genus Protopterus; species Protopterus annectens. The sequence continues at coordinate 998,053,294 of NC_056727.1, read as the reverse complement.
TAAGGACCTGACACATAACAGAAATATGTCACATTTACCAGGATACAAACGGAATAATAATCTGATATATATCTATACCATTTGTCTAACTATAGCAGTTGTGACATGCTTACATGTAAAATGAGTCATGCTAACGTTGCATTTGCGAACATGTACATAAGTCAAGGTATAAGTCAGGAGTAGTCAGTACACTGACAAAGGGGTTGTGTTTCTAAATTTCATGATGTATATTGATTAACATAGGCTGTTGTTTTCTGTATATCAAAAATGGATATGCAACCCACACAAGACATAGATAAAATAAAAGTGCATGTCAGGCTTATGGCAGTGGTATATCAGTTAATGAGCAATTGCAACAAATGTCAGACTACAATTATTTTTGACTATGATGCATTTTTGTTACTGTAATCAATGATATAGCATGTGTCATACTCGGTACAAGTGCCACACCTGACCTGCTGACTTGAATAAGTGCATTAAAGTAAAGATGTGAATGCAGTATACTGCAATGTATATCTAGCCCTGAAATAAGCCTTGTTAAAAGCAATAATAATAACTTTATGACATTACAGTAAAATACAACACACCCAGGTGAAGCATCAGCGTATATTAATAATTCACCTGTAGTAGATGTAATTGCACATACAGCAAATGTATATAGGCCTATGACAAATGTTTTTCTCTACCCTTAGATCACTAATTCTGCCCTTAGATCACTAATTCCATTGCATGGACGTTAGCAGAGCCAGCATCCCAGAGGCTAATTCAATTAAGTCTTGACAAAGAACGACAAAAGGCAAGACATATTTATTACTTAAAGGTCTCTTTGCTAAATGGAGTGCCACCTGCAACATCATTATACTGAGCATGCTCTCAAGGAATTACAGTAGACACTACCATAACAGCAAGTAAACAACACAAACACACCAGAAATTCTCATAACACAAGCCCACACATACTTTCTGATGCTCTTGCAGTAAGCCATACAGCAAGAAATGTTATATAAGCCCTCATGTACTATAAATCTCTGTAGTTGGAACAAATGAATTACATTAACACATAAATGTTTGGATGAAAGCATGCAATACAGAGCATTAGTATTTTAAAAATAAGTAATGGCTGTGAGCAATAACTGACATACTCAACATTTGCATTTTGCCAGACTTGAGATCTGCGTATCAACCATTGACGCCACAGAAACAGGCATAACAGCCATATTGTGAAGAACACACTTAAAGGGGTTATATTACTCTCCCCTACCATGGATTGTGAGAGCTAAACAATGAACTGTGCTATATCTGCATTCCTTGCCTTGGCCACTACTGTCTGTCAGACATTAACAGGTTCAAACCCTTGTTAATCATGCTATACACACTACAGAGCTGTGTGTTATCTGCGTCTGCCACGGGATAGCAATAAAGATTGTCACAAATAACATAAATCAAGGTGGGAAGTAAGAAAGGGCTTTGGAGGATAATACATCTAATACAAATTTGTCTGCGTGATAAAATGGAGGTAGCTATGTTAATGTGCACACAACTGTGAACAGTTCAGTATCAATGTTGGGTACCAAATCCCTAATTTTTGTCCACGTTGTTTTATATACACAGAGCCCCAGATTCAAACCACAGTCCACATACATAGATATGCTATACAAGGCTGTATTAACTGCATGTGCCACAGGAGAACTGTCATCACAAGAATCACACAACACCTGTTTGACTAACATGAAATCCACAATGTGCTGAAAGGTGTGTTCCCAACATGAAAATGGGAAGAAATAACTTGGTGCAGTTCACGTGTCACATCCATACACTGGCATAAATAATGGCATTGCCTCCAGAAAAAAAGAGGTCATATTCCCCCTTTACTCCTCCCTTATTAGACCAATTATAGAATACAATGTACCCATTGGCATGTACCTTACCAGGCACCTCCAACAATTGGAGAGACCTCAGAAGTACCTTACAAAGTAAATTCTAGGTGTCCAACACCTATCCTATGCCGATAGACTAAAATCCCTGTCTCTGTACTCTGAGTCCTACAGACTACTCAAGGGCAGCCTCAGCCTTGCCTATAAGGCATCTGTGGACCCTAACCTGATGGAATTGCTATATAGCAAGAAAAATGGCATTCCCTGTACCTGCTCTAGGGATCTCAACATGAGAAGTGATATTAACAGGAACTGCTGGACAAACAGGTTCATCTCCCAGAGGTTCCCCCTTCTCTGGAATAGGCTGCCTATCCTAGTGAAACAGAGACCCTTTTTAAATGTAATTCAGATGACTGGATGGGGAATCGCAAATTCATCCCTGGGTCTCTATCCGCGACCCTTCTGGGCAGAGGCAGTAGGTGTTGTGTCATGTTTACTACTAGCACCATTAAAATTGGGAAAAACTTTTCTAGGCTTGTAAGAATCTCTGGGGTGTTAGTCTAGTAACTTCCTATGATCCTACAATCCTATGATGTCCTTTGCTGGAACTGAATAGCTACCTGTGTAAGCTGACAAACTATTGAAATGTGTATTAATCACATGGACCCCAGGCAAAGTTTTAACACAGCTATGACACACAACTTATGTAAAGTCACAACAGCATATTGTTATATTGCAAAAAAAGTTGTTTGTGGTAAATGTGATTGGTGAAACCTGTCCCATTGTAACTGCATACATGACAACTGTGGTGAATATCATTCATGCATAACTCTATACTGACACAATACTAAAAACAAAAAAACAGGGCCACTGGCCAATAACTTTAATAGCTTGATTTAATAAATTAAAATAAAAACAAAACAAAAGATTAAGTGCTTTTGTCCAAATACATCAGAACTTCTTCAGATTCTAAATTAAAGAATTTACAATCCTGTTTTTATACCTTCCCAATAAAACAACTAAACAACTGATTTCCATTTGTACCCAGGCAACCATAATAGACTAGGGCTAGTGAGAAAACATGTCTGGTTTAAAACAACTGAATAATTAAAACTTAAAAACATTGCATTAAAACTTAAAAACATTGCATTAAAACTACATGAAAAGAGACATAGAGGAGCTCTCTGACCATGTAGCCCAGGCTGGTATGTCCCTGACCTTGAGTAGCATCTTGCCCTCACCAAGAATGATGCCACAGTATAAAGACAAAATGATCAGTTTCAACAATTGGCTAAAGTATTGGTGTCATTCAAAGGGGATCCAGTGTCTGTCAGCCTGGGGTGACATGCTCGACAAGCCACGTTGCTTCGCTAGGGACGGCTTGCACCTGTCACCCTTAGGCTTTCGTATACTGGCCAAGGCTCTTGCCACCCCCATAGTGCCTTTTTAGGCAAGGCTCAAAGGACAAACCCACCTCCATAGACAACCCAAAGATAAAAAAACTAAAGGTAATGCTACTCAATGCCAGAAGTCTAAACCTCAAGATGCACGCACTCGAGACTTTCCTCAGTATGGAGAAAATCGATGTCTGTGCAGTAACAGAAACCTGGTTCAAGGCTCCTGAGAGCATCCCAGCACTACCAGGTTATAACTCATACCATGCGTTTCTGCCCCAAAACTCGGACCGAAGCACAAAAGGAGGGGGAGTATCTATATTCATCAAAGATACCTACACCTCTAGGTTAGTGGCACTGCACAAAGCATCGGAAACCATCCATGTGCAACTAACAGCGGGCAAAACTGCCTTTCAGTTTGTAGCCTGCTACAGAACACCCTCCCTATTACAGGAACCCCACTTGGCATTCCTGAGAACACTGGAGAATATGAAGGTCTCTCCAAACACTATGTTATTGGGTGACTTCAACTACCCAAACATTGACTGGGAAAACTACTCAAGCCCAAACACTCTCGCCCAACGGTTCCTTGAATTTATAAACTCTAACACAATGGAACAACTGGTCAACACTCCCACAAGAGGGAACAACATATTGGACCTGGTCAACACCAACATGGGGACTCTATGTTCCACACCAGAGGTAAACCCCTCATTGGTAAGATCAGACCATAAACAAATTTCCCTGGACATCCATATCCCATCCCCACCCCCAGCCAAGGAAATCACTGTAAAGAATTTCTCCAAAGCCAACTTTGCACTTTCAAGACTGAGGTGGAATCCTTCAAAAGCCCCTGGGCCAGAAGGATAATACAGCCCAATCCGCAGACTCCTTTACAAATGCATTCTATGAGCACCTGCAGGAATGCATGGATCGTGCTATCCCAAATAAAACCAAGACTCACTCCTCCAAAAACAGGAGACCAGTCTAGTGGACCCCGGCCATAAATAAGCTATACAACAGAAGGAGGAAGCTACTACATGACAGAGCAAAATCCCAAAAAGGGAAGGCATCTCTGATCAGTATTAGCAAGAAACTTCAATCCCTCATAAAATCATCAAAGGCCAGTTTCGAAAGAAAAATTGCCCTAGACACTAAAGATAATCACAAGGCCTTCTTTAGTTATGTTAGAAACATGGGTGGAAACTCCCAGATATGCTCTGAATTGTTGCATAACGGCACAAAATATATCGAACCTACAGACATAGCCAACATCCTGGCAGACAGATTCAGTGCAAACTCCCCCCCCTTCCCCCCCAAAGGAGCAAACGCCTATCCCAACTGAATGTAACCTCCCTGACATCACAGATGCACAGGTGAAAGCTGCCCTCTCCAAAGCAAAAAACACAGCATCTATGGGACCGGACGGTGACCCAGGCTGTGTCTTACATGAGCTCCAAGAAGAACTGAACCCTCACATTAAGTCACTGTTCAAACTTAGCCTTACTACAGGATATGTACCCAAAGAATGGCGTACAGCTACAGTGGTCCCACTCCACAAAGGTGGTGCCACAACGGACCCCGGAAACTATCGCCCCATAAGCCTGACTAGTCTGGTCTGTAAAGCTATGGAGCGTATTATCATGGAACTCATAAACAAAAACATTGGGAGCCTCCAGACACTGGACCCTACCCAATTCGGCTTTGTTAAGGGCAGATCTTGCCTCTTAAACCTAGTTGATTTCTTTGAAACAGTTACCAAAGCCATGGATGAGGGCAAGGTAGTCCACACAGCCTACCTGGACCTCACAAAAGCCTTCGACACAATACCCCACTCAGGCATCATAAATAAGCTTACCAGCTTAAGTATCAACCCCTATATCACAAGATGGGTTGCAAACTGGCTCAGAGATAGAACCCACATGGTCAGAATCGCAGGTGCCATGTCCGAATAGAATAGCGTACCACAGGGCTCAGTTCTGGGACCTCTCTTGTTCGGTATATACTTCTCTGAGGTTCAGGCTAACATGGGGGGATTATGGCTGACAAAGTTCGCAGATGACTGCAAACTGGGGGCCATAATCAAATCTCCAGCTGACACAAGCATCCTCCAAAAGGGTCTCACAGAGACGGATGCTTGGTGCCAGAACCACGGCCTCAAGCTAAATGCTAAAAAGTGCATAGTCATCCCCTTTGGGAAAAACAAGGTGCCCACAAATTACCACATAGGTGGTAATCCATTAAGTACGGAAGAAGTAATTAGAGATTTGGGGACCAACGTAGATAGTAATCTCTCCTTTGATAATCACGTTGCCAAAGTGGTTAGAAAGACCTTCTATATAGCCCACCTTATCACGAAAGGGTTCACATCTAGATCAATAGAGGTCATTGTGCCCCTCTACTCATCACTCATCAGGCCCATAATTGAATACAATGCCCCTTTTGGGATGTACCTTACCCGACACCTGCAGCAACTGTAGAGACCCAAAAAGTACCTCACCAAGAGGATCAAACAGATGTCCTATGCAGCTCGACTAAAGAAACTCCAGCTCTACTCAGTTGCTTACCGCCTACTCAGAGGCGATCTATGCCTGGTGTACAAAGCCATGTCAAACCCAGAATTAATGGACATGCTCCACCTCAAAAAATTCAAGTCCCTTAGAGCTACACGCTACAGGGACCTAAACCTCAGCACAAAAATAAATAGGACATGTTGGAGGGACAGATTCATTTCCCAGAGGCTCCCCTCACTCTGGAATAGAATCCCAATTCATGTTAGACATAGCCCCTCGCTGACCCTCTTCAAGCAAAATTTGGACGCGTGGATGGGAAATCGCAAATTCACCCCTGGGATCTCTCCTGTGTCCCTGCTAGACAGAGGCACAGTAAACTAATCTTAAAAGGGTACCTTCTGTGACCTACTTTACAGAGGCACAGTAGGCTAATCTAATAGGGAGGCGGAAACCAAATACACTCTGGCTAGGATTATAAATGCCCTAGGGCAGATAGCCTAGTATCTACCTATGAACCTATGAACCTATTAGATTTTAATTTTAAACTAGAAGGAATAGAAACATTTTTGTTTATACCAGGGAACTAGATGGCATTTAACCTCATTTGCTACTTTGCTTCTTTAGATTCTAAAGAATTTTTTTGAGCAAATGAAAAGTGGTTCCAGAGAAGATGAGGATGGAAATCTTAGAACTAGTGAAGGGTCAGTGTGTCCGGGTTGCTAGGATGACCTCTGATGCATTGGACCTTAAAATGAAGTTAGATAAGGTAGTGGATATTTGTTTGGTTGGATGGTATCCCCACATTTTGTTAACCCCATTAGGGACTATGTTGAGTCTCAATGGAGAATAAAGTATAAACGACTTTTGGGTGTGGGCATTGAGAGAGAGGCCCCTATTATCCTCGAAAGTAAATTTGATAGTGCAATATAGTCAACAAAGAAAATGAGCTATTAATACAGCCAAAGAAGACATTGAATGTACAAAATAAAATAAAATAAAGGTGAGTGCTTTCGTATATACAATACTTCATCACACCAACAAACACATTAAGCTGCATCAATAAATAGGCAAATCAATTAGCAAGCCAAACCCTCATCATTGTTACCATGACAACTAATTAGTGTTTAAGCATCCTTAAAAGGAAATAAGGTTTAAGTGAAATACTGTCATCCAAACCAAAGCATATATCTGTCTGCAGGATGATGATCCATTTCAATTAATTGTTCTCTGTTTTGTTAACAATACATCCTCCCTACCCTGCAGACAGATAGTTGGTCTGAAGAAGTATTGTATATACGAAAGCGCTCACCTTTATTTTATTTTATTTTATTAAACGTCTTCATTTGCTCTGTTGTTTGTTCATTTTCTTTCTTGACCTGTTTTGTGTCGAACAAACTTTAAATTATGGTTGAACTCCCTCTTTTCTAGTACAATATAATCCCCAGGCAGAAGAGATTAAGGAAATTGTTAGAAGGAACTGGAATATTTTAAGAACTTACCCTTATGTTTATAATTTGTTGGGCATCAATCCTGTTTTTATTCACAAAACTGGTTGGAATTTGAAGAACTGGTTTGAACGGGGATCTTTTTATACTAAGCAGCCAGGGACTTGATGTACTGGGACAAGAAAATGAGAGTCTTGTTCCCAATGTCCCTATATTTTTTGAAGGGGGACCTCTGGTATTAGAGAATAATATTCATTCTGAAGTTAGGTTTATTAAGGGGAACTGTTTAAGTAAATGTGTAGTATATCTTGCCAAGTGCTCAGAATGCCCAGCTTTTTATGTGGGTGAAATGGAGCAGCAGCTCAGTAAGAGAATTTCCGAGCATTATTATGATATACCAAAGCATAAAGAAAATAATGCTTTGTATAAGCATTTAAAAACTTGTTCTTTTTACAAAAACTTTTTGTTCAGCATCTTGGAAAAGGTTATGACAGACCCTAGGGGGGAGATTACAAATTGCTTTTAGAATCTAAAGAATCAAAGTGGCAAATGAGGTTAAATGCCACCCAGTTCCCTTGTATAAATGAAAATGTTTCTATTCATTCTATTTTAAAATTAAAATCTAATACGTTTTAATGCAATGTTTTTAAGTTTTAATTATTCAGTTGTTTTAACCTAGACTTGTTTTATCACTTGCCCTTACCTATTATGGTTGCCTGGTTACAAATGGTAATCAATTGTTTAATTGTTTTACTGGGTATGTATAAAAAGGGGATTGCAAATTCTTTAATTTAGATTCTGAAGACATCCTGATGTATTTGGATGCAAGGGCTTAATCTGTTGTTTTGTTTTTATTTTAGCTTATTAAATCGAGCTATTAAAGTTATTGGCCAGTGAGTTTTTTTTGTTTTTAGTATTGTTTCAACTCCGGTTATGTTTTGGTTCCTTAGTAGTAGTTTTATATTTGGCCAATAAATGATTTCACTCGATGAAATTCCTTCTGTGTTTTCCCCTATCCTTCGTGAAGAGATTCATCTGGTGTGATTTGAGTTAGCCATTGTGAAGGGAGAGCTAACTCAGCTTATTGACTTGGTTATCCAGTCCTAAGCAATGACCAAGGAAGGTTTTAAGAGTTCCACCCCCATGATGTCAGCTCGAAATGGAGGACAACAAGCATGGAGTTCATATGAAGAGGAAGGAGCTGTTGGGGGAATTATTTTGGATTCCAGCACTGGAACAAATGAGAGCCGAGTGGTTTGCAGTACACAGGAAGAAGGGAATGGCAGTAAGACTCCCTTTCCTAAAGGTACTGTTCCTAAAAGAGCTTATACTACTGTTGTTTTATGCAGGTGGCTTCTGGGTCTAATAACATTTTGTTTAATGCTGGCAATGCATGGGGTGGTAATAGAAGGGGAAACCAACAGACTGTTAATGCATTTTCTAATGAGCAACACAATTTAATTAAAAATAGTGTGGGACAGAGTTTTCGGAGAATTTTGGAAAAGGACTTTGATTTTAATGGAGGTATGAACCAGGCAAGTTCTGATAGGTTCATAGGTGTTTACCAGGCTAATGACTACAAAGGTTTTTTAAGCCTAGCCATGCATCCCAAATCTCTGACAAGTTCTGATAGCCTTGATAAGTGTAAGCGTGGTTCTGGGACATGAACCATTTACAGGTTACCTGTGTCCATTAGAGACACAGGTGCCAAACCAGGGATGAATTTCTGGTATCTCATCCAATTGTCCAAGTTGCACTTGAAATGGGTTAGGGAGGAGGTCTGCTTCACATGGATGGGGAGCCTCTTCCATAGATGGGGTAGTCTCTGGGATACATACCTATCTCTACAGCAGGTCCTATTTATATCACAGGCAAGGTTTAAGTCTTTGGAATGGGTAATTCTGGTACTGTTTGTTTTGTGGATATGCAGGAGGTCCATCAGAGTGGGGTCTGACAATGCCCTCTATACCAGGCATAGATCTCCCCTCAAAAGCCTGTAGGAGACAGAATACAGGGATAGGGCCTTGAGGCGGTCTGCATAGGATATTTTACTTATGCCCTGTATTCTTTTAGTGAGGAACCTCTGTGGATGTTCCAATTGTCAGATATGCCTGGTTAAGTACATACCAAAGGGTCATTGTACTCAATGATAGGTATGATGAATGCCGAATACAGTAGAACAATGACTTCCTTCAACTTAGATGCCATACCTTTGTTCATAAGTTGTGCAACATAGAATGATTTCCTTACCACTGTAGACACGTGATGGTCAAAGGCTAGATTACTATCTATGTGTGTTCCTAAGTCCCTGACTACTGGGTCAACTCTAAGGGGTGAGTTGTCAATATGATAGTTACCAGGGATGGATGACTTCCCAAAGGATACTATTATGCATTTCTTGGCATTCAGTTTCAGTCCATGGCTCTGACACCAGTGGTTTGTCTGTGTCAGCCCCTCCTGGAGAACATTTGTGTCAGTGTGAGATTCAATGACAGCTCCTAGTTTGCAATCATCTGCAAATTTAGTCAGCTAGAGACCACTGACATTGGCCTTGACTTCTGAGAAGTAAATGCCAAAAAGGAGTGGTTCAAGGACTGATCCTGAAGGACTCCACTTATGACTGGCCTCTTTGTAGAGCTGGACTCCCCAATTCTAACTTCCTGAGTCCTGTCTGTGAGCCAGTTGGCTATCCACCGGGTGACATATAGGTTTGTACGTAACCTCTTGAGTTTGTCAACAATGTAAATCCCGAGTGGAATGTTGGGCATTCATTAAAGGACCTAATTATAAAAATGAAAAAAAAAACTTTTTAAAGTTAACTTGTTACAGATTGATAATAACTATTTAAGGAAATGTATACAAATGAAAATAGTTCTACAAGGGCGGCTAAGAGTTCACAAATTCCCTTTTGGCTTGGTTTCCGATGATTCTATGTGCAATGAATTTATTGAGATGTTTAACAGACATGGCTTGGAATTAATAGAGAAGATTGTTAATTTTAATGAAGTGAATATTACATATTTGCTTATTGATGTGGATAAATTAAATACAGATATTAAAAATGATTACATTCAGTGGGAGGGGTATTATTGTAAGTCTCTTGCAAATGTGGAGAAGAAATGTAGCAATGTAAATCCAGAAAAAATGCTGAGGTTAGGCTCCAGTGTCCAAATCAAAGTAAAAAAGCAGTCTTCAGTCTTCAATAAAGGTAAAAAAGCAGACTTGAATCGAAGAATAAAAGTATAAGAAGTCTTCTTTATTGTCACACAAGCGCTTTCACATATTGCTTCCTCAGGTGTAGCAATGTATTTAAGATAAAGGTAAAAAAATTAGAAAGGGACAATATACAATATGAAAGAGGCATAGCCTATTAAAAATAATATATGTAGGATGGGTCCTTATGTAAATGGGTCCTATGCCAATAGGGACACAAATGGAATAGGCCAATGTGCTAGTGAGAATAAGGGGTCAGGGTTAAATTCAAATAATTATTCAGAGAATAAAATACAGGGTTTTACTATGCCCAGCCAAGGGGGAGGGAATTTATTAACGAATCGACAATATTGGGAACCCCAACAACAAGATCAAAGGAATTATTAGGGAATTGGAAGGAAGGGGGAGAAGGAAGAATTATTAGATAGCAATAACATTGTACTGACGTGAAATGGTTTTAATATTTTTGACTATACAAGTTGAGATATTACTGATGAATATTTTTCTTTATTTTGAAAAGGATTGAAGTTTGTGCCCCATATGAATTTTGATGTGGGGATACCTTAATGGAGGTGAGATATTTTATGAGGAAACTTAATTTAGCAATGTTTTTTGAGCAAAAGCCAAATGGTTCCAGAGAAGACGAGGATGGAAATCTTAAAAAGAAAAGTACATTTAACCCAAAATGTCATCCAATTTTAAATGCTTTTGAAAGGGTAGTTTCTGAAGACATATTATCAATTTTTAAGGAAAACAAAAAATGGGCCCATTGGTCTAATGTTAGTAGGAAGGAGAGACAGTTATTTGAGAATTTAAAGAATGATAAAACAGGATTATGAAACCAGATAAGGGTGGGGCATTGTACTTTTTTGATTCCTTAGATTACTCAAATACTATGGGTTTGATGTTAAATGATCTAATATTTATGCACCGGTGTTTAAGAATGAAGTTTAATAGCCTATAGAAGAATTGATTCATTTATAGTAGAATTTTTAATTGATCAGGGAATTATGTGGGAAACTTACAAGGTTCTGAAGTTGGAGAAGCCTATTGTACCCATAATTTTTGGCATCCCCAAGGTTCATAAGAATGTTTTAAATCTGCCTTTTAGCCCACTAGTAGCAGCAGGAGGATCAAAGACTCACCCCTTGGGCTTTGTATTGATTATTGTTTAAAAACAGTTTACCAGGTAGTCCCTCATTTGGTTAAGAACTCATAGAATTTTTTTAGGAAGGCTTAAACAGGAATTGTAGAGGAAAGATTTGATTTTTTAGCAATTGATGTAATGGATTTGTTTTTGTCTATTCCTAAAAGAAGAAGGACTTGAGCATTTTTATAATAGCATAAGACATTTTACTAGTTTATCTGATGATAGAATTAATCTGATTTTTGAATCAATGACATTGGTCTTAGATAATAATTGTATATTTTTTGAAGGTGAATATTTTAAACAGACCCAGAGGGAGACCATGGAGGCATCTTGTGCCCCTGTATACGCAAATCTGGTTTTATTGGATTGGAAGACTAACTAAGATTTTTAACTCCAAATATTTTTGTAATGTTTGGTTGTATGTGAGATTTTTGAATGACATTTTTATTTTGTAGAGTGGGTCTCAGCATGATATATTTAAATTTGTGGAATTTCTTAATAAGTTTTCCAGCTTTTTTTAAGATTTACTTTTAGGTACAATTTTAACCAAATTAGTTATCTGGATACTTTAATGATGCACAGTGACAAAATGTTCAAATCTCTGGTTTATAGAAAGCCTACCTTTAATAACTCCAATTTAGATTTTTCGAGTAGTCATCCTATGAGCCAAAAAATAAGTTTAGTGAAGGGTCAGTATATCCAGGTAGCTAGGATGACCTCTGATGCATTGGACCTTAAAATGGAGTTAGATAATGTAGTGGATATGTTTTTGGTTAGGGGGTATCCTCTACATTTTGTTAACCCCTTTAAGGACTATGTTCAGTCTCAATGGGGAATAAAGTATAAATACTTTTGGGTTTGGGCATTTAGAGAGAGGCCCCTATGGTTCTTGAAAGTAAATTTGAAAGGGCCCTGGTAGTACAATATAGTCCCTATGCAGAAGAAATTAAGGAAATTGTTAGAAGGAACTGAAATATTTTAAGAACTTACCACCATGTTTATAATTTGTTGGGCATCAACCCTGTTTTTGTTCACAATATTGGTAGGAATTTGAAGAATTGGTTTGAACTGGGATCTTTTTATACTAAGCAGCCAGGGACTTGTTCTACCGGGACAAGAAAATGTGGGTCTTGTTCCCAATGTCCCTATACTTTTGAAGGGGAATTTCTGGTATTAGAGAATAATATTCATTCTGAAGTTAGGTTTATTAAGGGGAACTGTTTAAATGAATGTGTTGTATATCTTGCCAAATGTTCAGGATGCCCAGCTTTTTATGTGGGTAAAACAGAGCATCAGTTCTGTAAGATAATTTACAAGCATTATTATGATATAGCAAAGTGAAATGAAAATAATGCTTTGTATAAGTGTTTAAAACTATTTACAAAAGTTTTTGTTCGGCATCTTGGAAAACGTTATGATAGACCTTGCTAACAAATTGCTTTAAAATCTAAAGAAGCAAAGTGGCAAATGAGGTTAAATGCCACCCAGTTCTCTGGTATAAACAAAAATGTTTCCATTCATTCTATTTTAAAATTTAAATCTGAGAAGTTTTAATGCATTGTTTTTAACAATATTTTTAACAATGTTTTTAAGTTTTAATTATTTAGTTGCTTTAATCTAGACTTGTTTTCTCATTAGCTGTAGCCTATTATGGATTCCTGGTTTTAAATAGTAATCAGTTGTTTAATTGTTTTATTGAGAAGGCATAAAAAGGGGATTATAAATTCTTTAATTTAGATTCTGAAGAGGTCCTGATGTATTTGGATGAAAGTGCTTAATCTGTTGTTTTGTTTTTATTTTAGTTTATTAAATTGAGCTATTAAAGTTATTGGCCAGTGGCATTTTTTATTTTTAGCATTGTTTCAATGCCAGTTAATATACTGACACACACTGATACTGTTCAGTCACTGTGGGGTTTGAACTCCTACCTATGTGACTACATAAGCTACAAGATATTGTGTAGACTGAATGTGCCACAGGACAAGTCTTACTACAATTGTGAGATAGTGTGTATTTGATGGCATTACATCATCTTATTGCTTCAAGGCATATGTGTCTATAATTTGGTAAAAAGAGTGGTGTGATCTGTCTCCTTCTCACAAAATATTTCATAATGACAGGTATACCTAAACTGTAATGGCTGATTCAGAATCATGCACAGTGCATAGATTACCAGAGATTCATACTCATGTCTTACTAAGGCAACAAGCTATAGGACTTTGTATCATTTTGTCACACCACAGGAGAAGGCTTGTGCTTAAGTTTAGAAAAGGCACAGTTCAACAAAGGAATAATCTGTGCTAAAATCCACAGAAAGTATTGAAAGAGAAATCTCCAGCTATACATGTACATATCAGATATCTGGTTGTCAACATTGTTACCTACATGTACATTCACATTTATGCTGACAAGACTGAGTTTAAGGAGTAATGCCTGGTTTTGAACAGATTACCTGTCTCAGATCACAAGGTGGAGAACATTGAATTAATCAGAAGCACAATGTGAGACATTGTTTTACATCTGTGATAGCGAACATTTGAATGGATAACATCACCATGGTTTTAATAGGGTGATGTATCTGTTAAAAGAGAATGAACGTGTTGGGACAGCCTATTAACACTGTACAGCTACACATCATATCTGTAGCTGAAGCTATTTCTACAGATTGTGAGAGAGAAAAACGCAGTTACAGCAGTTACTTACTGCTGGATTCAAACCACCTACATATCTAATTACACAATCTAGAGAACGCAGTATCAACAGGAAGTGTTACAGGAGTTTCAATAATGAGAAATTTCAAATTTGAAAGGATGACATTACTGTGTTGCATGGAATGTGTTTTGGATATAAATGCAACAGATTGAAGGGGGAGTAGTTTGCTAGTGTAAATATGTCTTAGAAATGGAAGCCTAGACAACAGATGTTCAAATTTATTTTCACTGTGTCCTATATTCCTACTATTTGGATTCTCTTTTGTTGTCACAGCAAATTCATGTTTGGGCACTAGAGTGTAACACGTCTTCATTCTTATCAACACAATGGCCGGGAAAACTTTCTTTTTTTTTCAATACTCTGGAGCTACATGCACTCACAATGAATATGGCTGCACAGGAACAGAAGCTACTTTTCTAACTGGCATAGAAGTCCACTTCTTCAGATATACATAACACATATATAGACTTTTGAATAACTTGTCAAATATTTTGCCTCTTTTATGGAAAAACATAATAGGCAAACATATTTTCTCAAGAGATCATAAGCAAACAATAAAATTGTTTTCTTATAGTGTACACTTCTTTCACTGGTTTAAAGCACAGTTCATTTCCTGTTACAAAATCCTTAACTTCCACAGATTTTTAAGTACTTTATTTCTGTTTCTAGCAACAGATCCTTGATGACAAGACTGTTTTCTAGACATTACCAGTCCTATTGTTGAGACTCCGTCCAAACTCAAAAGTCCAAAGATAATCATTCAGTGTTTCTTGTAACCTTGATATTCTTTAACCAAAATTCAGGTCAAGGACCCAAGGTACTGCAGTTCAATGGATTTCTCCCTCAACACATAGCTCCATGTGCACTGAACTCTCTAATTACTCTGAGGTCATCTAATTTCCCTTTTGCAAGTTCTGCAGCTATTGCAGCTGTTCCGTTACCTTGCATGGAATGAAGGTAACCCCAGCCAGTATGCATGCCCTAAATGACATAAAATAGCACATTCCTGCCCATGATAAGCAATCGTTATGTTATACCATCAACAAATATGTAGAAAACTAGGCATGGCTGGAGAGCAAATCAGTCTCTTTACCAAATCTTTGTTTTGTGCGTGTGACACTAAGCATTTCAAAATGTCCTCTATTTTCTCATTGTTGTACTGTGGTATGTCTCAAACTTTTCACTCATAATGTTCAATTGTTAATTAAATGGATTATGAGTAGCATTCTTCTTGGGTGTCTTTCAGCAAATAAGTCAATTACTGAAGAACAGTTTATTGGGATGTCTGTCTGCATGAACAGCTACACTAAACTATTAAGGTGCTCTAGTCCCATGGTACTCCATAGTTCAAACTCTATCAGTTTTAACACTGAATTAAACCTCTCTACTCCAGCACTTGTGACTGGAGTGAAGGAAATGTTTGGGAACATTTTGACATTTGTTTGGGCATATGTCTCCTTCAAGTCAACTGGCAGTACAGAAGTGGCTAATAAAGATTCCCATGTCCTTTTCCAAAGTCTGAGCTCTTGGTGGAATGTAGTCGGTAAAGGCAAGTCAAGGAAAGATTTGGGCAAATTCTCTTGTTCTGATGTTCATGTTTGATAGAATTAGTGTGAAACCTTGGATATCTTTTGATGCCATTATTGTGAATTGGCTGGAGACTTCATGAATAAAGTGATCCAGAAAGGCAATACAAATTGTTGTTCTCCAGTACACCACTGAAGTCGCCCCACTAACATTGTTCCTGAAAGTTTGCTGGATACAGAGATGTAAAAGGAGTAAATCAACCTTACTGTAGAAGCTTCCCATTTCTGACATTTTTCTAAATATGTTCAATAATTCCTGCTCAATGTTTGCACAAAATAGCCCACAGCTCATCAAGCACACCTCTAACTTGCTGGTATGCATACAGTATGTTTTGTGACGATCCTTGCAGAAACTTGCCAAGGGGCTTAGTGAAGCCAAACAAGTATGTTGTTACTGGAAAGAAACAAGAAAGCATGACTTTGTAATTGAACTGTGCAGTCCACTGCCATCTGCCAAAGTTTTTCCATCCCAGTGTGGGCCCCCTGTTATTCATAATATTGTCTAAACAGTGAAGGATTTCTTTGTACAGTATATATGATAGACGTCATCAATGGCTGTATTTCTCTCCACCCATCTGGTCTTGTAAAGCAACTTAAGTTTTTGTTTATCTATTGGTTTTGGCCATTAGCCATTCACTGTAATTTCATGTAATACACTGATTCCTCTAGACACCTTCGTCTTTTTGGGGAATACTTGAAAAATAAATCAACTTCTTACACTATATTTAGCATCATTCTTACTTCTGGAAAGTGTCAAGCCTTTGAAAGTGCAAGGTTCAACTGGTGACTAACACAATGGAAAAATAGCATGTTGTACTTTTTCTTGAATCTGATCAGCACAGCCCTTCTGTGGTCCAGCCATGTTTCCGGGACCATCATACCCTTTAGCTCTGCAGTGCTCAAAACTCAATGTTAACTTTCTCAACATTTTGTTTTTATTTTTCAAATACATTTGAATGAATTCCATAGTATTTATACATAATATCTTAAATAACTATGTACACTGTTTACGTTAGCCTGACACTAAAACAGGTCTTAATGTATACAGTTACATTATAAGTATGTCCAATCCATTATCAGAGTGCCTGATCAATTATTGTATAGTGTCAATCAATGATAAGACTTTTCCCCAAGGGTTGTTGATAAATGGCTTTGGATAACTCTTAGTTCTTTAATTTTAATTTCCACTAATGCTCTGGTCTTCAGTAGGCTGTATAAGTCTTCCAAAATTGGTATTGTGTTTGTATTCCATCTTCTTGTTATACACATCCTTGAAATTGCAACTATAGCCCATACTAGATACATGTTTGAACTATTCAATGAGGACCTATGTTCACATTTAATAATACAAGAGTTTTAGTTAAATTAAATGATTCATTAAATAATGCTTGTAGAAAGTTATTAATACCATTCCAAAATGGCTTAATTTTAACACAGTCAAAGAAAATGTAGTTCCAATCTGCATTGTGTACTTGCTCACATCTCCAACATATAACTTTTATGGAAGAACTAATTTTACTGATTCTATCTGTGCAAGCATTTCCAATGAAAACCTTTCCACTATTGTGTAAAGGATGTATATTTTATCGATAATAAGATATTTGTTTTAATATCTTCCGTTAACTGTGTTGAGTGTCCTTTTTGTTATATATTTCCAATATGAGGTTTTGGATGTTGTTTTATAGTTTATCAATATTTTGTAAAAATTTGAAATTCTGTTTCCCATGTCAAGGTCATTATATGTGATTTCATATATGTATTTTGTAAATTTAGGTATTTCTTTAAATGAAGAATTATTAATTATTCTACTTAAATCTTGCGAATATGACAGAATACTTTGTAAAGTTTGCCAGTCCTGTTGCGGAATTTTGTATGTTGTTTTTATTACTTGCATATCTAAAACTTTTATTTATTTTATACATTGGAGCCAACAAACAAATCCTTTCTGTTCCCAGGAATTAATAATTTCTCTATATATTTTATGTGGAAAGTTCTTTGTGACTATAAATGGTGTTAAAATATTAAACCAGATTTTTAAATCTATATTTGCATTAATAATTTTCCTAAATGAGTTAATGTAATAATTAATCATACGAGTTTTAGTGGGTTTAGTTATGTTATATTGCATACTAATACATAATATGTGCCATGGCAAATTCCTTTTATCTGTTGTTTGATTTTTTTTTGTAAATCAAATTCATTTATAGATATTACAGTTAGTAATTCTTTCCAACTTGCAAAGTAATTTGGACTTATCCAGTCTGAGATTGTTTTAGATATTGATGCTTTTATATATGTTTCTATATCAGGAAAGTTTAATCCTCCCTGTTTCCATGGTCTGATGTGATGTATTAAAGCTATTCTGTTTCTTTTGGGAAACCATAAAATCTTTATTAGGCAAGTAAGTATACTCCTTTCTGGTAACAGTTGTATTACCAAGGATATATAGGATCTTGGCCAGTAAAACCATTTTTATTAACTGTAGTCTATCTCCAAATGCTAATATTATTTTGTTCCATTTTTCCACAGAGATTTTAATTGTATTGATGATATTATTGTAGTTTTTGAGACTAATTCATTATTATCATTGTATAACTCAATTCCTAGATATTTTAAGGTAGATTCTTGTTTCCCTATTATGTGATCCCCCTTAGTTTGCAGTTGTTTTTTTATTTAAAAATAAAAAAAATTGATTTATTGAAATGGAGTTTTGAAGTCAAGTGAAATTTATCAGTTAATATATCTAATTCTTCTAATGTCTCTTTTGTATTAATGTTAGTAATATGCCATCAGCAATAGCATTACTTTAGAATTGTATTGTTTATAAACATCTATTCCTTTGATTTTTATATTGTTGCGAATTGAATCTGCCAACATTTCAATAGCCAGAGCAAATAGAATCGGTGACATGGGACATCCTTGTTTAGTGCCTTTTGTTATATGTATAGATTCAGAGGTAAAATTACCTAACTTGACATATGCTAAATTATTTGTATATATATATTCTTTAGGAGATGAACAAAGGATGCAGGAAATTCAAATAGCATTAGGATTTTGAATAAATAGTCCCAATTTAGGGAATCAAAGGCTTTTTCTATATCTAAGCTGATTATGAGTGTTTCTTTATTTTCTTTATTAACATAATATATAAGAGAAATTATCCTTTTAATATCGTCACGTGTGTGTCTATGATATATAAATCCGGTTTGATCATTATTTATTGTTTTGGATAGTGGTATTTTCATTCTGTTAGTTAATATTGTCATAAATATCTTGTAGTCATTATTTAATAATATAGGTCTATATGAGGTACAGAGGTTTGGGGATTTGTTTTCCTTTAGGATTGGTGTGATTAAGAAATATCTCCAAGAAGGTGGTATTAAAGCTTGTGACTGAATTTCTAATAGAGTTTTATGGAAGAGGGATAGTATCTTTGAAGGAAAAGGTTTATATATTTCCATAATTATGCCATCTATACCTGGAGCTTTATTATTTTTACCCTCTTTTATTGTATCTGTAATTTATTTGTAGGATATGAATGCTTGCATATCTAGTTTTACATTTTCTGGTATTTTTTTTTATATTAGAACATTTTTCATCTAGATTTATAGGTTCATAGGTTCATACTAGGCTATCTGCCCTAGGGCATTTATAAGCCTAGCCAGAGTGTGTTTGGCTTTCGCCACCCCTTGGAATGAGTATACTGTGCCCATTTTAAGGTTTAGTTTACTGTACCTCTGTCTAGCAGTGACACAGAAGTGACCCCCGGAGTAAACCTACAATCTCCCATCCACTCGTCAAGATTTCTCTTGAAGAGAGTCAGTGAGGGGCTCTGCCTAACATGGACTGTGATTTTATTCCAGAGTGAAGGGAGCCTCTGGGTTATGAATCTGTCCCTCTAGCATGTCCTATTTATTTCTGTGCTGAGGTTCAAATCTCTTGCTCTCGTGGCTCTGGTGGATTTGGATTTTCTGAGGTGGAGCATGTCCATTAATTCCGGGTTGGACATGGCCTTGTACGTCAGGTATAGATCGCCTCTGAGTAGGCGGTATGCTACTGAGTAGAGCTGGAGTTTCTTTAGCCGGGCAGCATATGGCATATGTTTGAGTTCCTTGATCCTCTTGGTGAGGTACTTTTGGGGTCTTTCCAATTGCTGCAGGTGTCGGATAAGGTACATCCCAAATGGGGCATTATACTCAATTATGGGCCTGATGAGGGAAGAGTAAAGGGGCACAATGACCTCTCCTGATCTAGATGTGAATCCCTTCATGATAAGGTGGGCAATATAGAAGGTCTTTCTAACCACTTTGGCAATGTGAGTGTCAAACGAGAGGTTACTGTCAACTTGGGTCCCTAGGTCCCTAATTACTTCTTCCGTACTTAATGGATTACCACCTATGTGGTAATTTGTGGGCACTTTGTTTTTCCCAAAGGGTATGACTATACACTTTTTGGTGTTTAGTTTAAGGCCATGGCTCTGGCACCAGTTTTCCATTTCTATGAGACCCTTTAAACAAGTGGGTAGAATCATTTAAAGAAGGTATAGATCGCCTCTGAGTAGGCGGTATGCTACTGAGTAGAGCTGGAGTTTCTTTAGCCAGGCAGCATATGGCATATGTTTGAGTTCCTTGATCCTAAACAAGGCACTAAACAAGGATGCTTGTGTCCGCTGGAGAATCAATTATGGCACCCAGTTTGCAGTCATCTGCGAACTTGGTCAGCCACAATCCTCCCATGTTAGCCTGTACCTTAGAAAAATAAATACCAAACAATTTAATTGATCGATATGTATATTTTCTTTTTGGAAATGTTCCATATAGTGATTTCTATAGGCATCAAGTATGTCACCTATATCCAAGACATTTTTCCCTTTCTTTTCATGGAAGATGCTTTTAATGTTATTAGCTTTTGATTGTATTTTGATTCTTGTGGATAAAGTATGTAGATATTTGGGAGAAGTGGCCACGGTATTAATTTTTAGTTTTTCTAAAGCTAAACTAGTTTTATGTGTTAGAATTTCATTGTGTTTATTGTTTAATACTTCTACTTTCTTTTTCATCTCCAAATGATTTAGATTTTTTTTTCAGCTTTTACTGACAAAAGTTTGGATTGTAGATCTAATAATTCAGAATCTCATTCTCTGATTTTTTTATTCCAATCACTCCCTGCCCCTTTTCAGACCACAATTCATTATTCATTTTTTATTCCAAGTTAGGGTTTTACTGTATAGGTAAGCTTTTAATGAGTGCCATATCATTATTTTATTTATCTCTGTGGTGTAATTAATATCTAAGAAGAACTTTAATTCAGATAATAACCAGGGTTTGAACTCTTTAATTTTAGTTATATATGCTGGAATTCTAGAGTTAAAGATTAATGGTTTGTACCCGTTTTGAAGTTTTAGTATTAATGAATTGTGGTCTGAAAAGGGGCAGGGAGTGATTGAGAAATTAATGATTTCAGAGTGTAAGTCATGGGCAGCAAATATTTTATCTATTCTACTTTGGGTACCAAATCTGCGATCTTGATGGAAAAACAACAAAGATTTATCTTCTTTAAATGATTCTACCCACTTGTTTAAAGCTTTTGATACAGCAGATGTACGCAGCTGTCTTTTATTTGTAGTTTCAGAAATAACAAATATACAGTTAAAATATCCTCCTAATATTAAATTGCCTTTATAATTATTGGAAATGAAATCCAAGAGTTATTTAACAGTTCATGTTCCAATGCCTGAGAACCAGTATTGATTATGGCTAGGTTCCATATTATATTATTATATTTAACTACTACTAATGCTGTAAGGCCTTCTTTATCTTCATACTTATAAATGATTTCTAGGTTAATCACATTTGTTTTCCATAAAATTGTTACAGCTTTTGTCTTTGTCTTATAAGTGGATTGCACCAATATCATATATTCCTTAGGATTCCATTTGTAATTGCCATTTGTTTTGAAATGAATTTCTTGAAGGAAGACAATTTATGCTTTGTTCAGTTTTAAATATTTCAGTAGATTTGATCTCTTGCTAGGATTTTTTAAGCCATTGTTATTTATAATAAAGTTAAATCCATCTTAGGTTATTTAGACTATGTATTTTTTGTTTTATTGTGACTATTAAACATTTTCCTGTGATAACTATAAAGTATATGTTTGAGCTTTTAAATGAAATTATCAGATTTATACTTTGAGTGTTTACCGATAAAGTAATGTTTTGGTCAGGCATACTAAAAATGTTTTTGTTAAATAACAAATTTAAATTAATAAATGTTAAGAAAACTAAGATCCTCACTAGCCATGGAATGAAAATCATTCCTAATCTGATGATAAACCTAAGTCCATCAGATTATCACTCATACCTTGACAATCCATAACATCTGAGCTCCATAAATTGAATTATCATATGGAAAATATTTGTAATAGGAATAAGCAATATTTATATTATTTTGAACAGATATAGTACTACTGTAGATTAGACAGAATTCTAATACAATATAAATGTCTACTTATTGTAAAAGCAATTAATATTTACATGAAAGATAGATGACAAGCAATTCAATCATAGTAAAGTAGGATGTATCATATATAAAACCTCAGTAAAAGATTATAGCACACAGTTATTTAACATATTCACCCTTATTGATGAAGTCTTTCAAAACTTATTACTTAATATAAATAGATGGTAATAATATTTATACCTAATGTTTATAATATAATGTATTTTACTGGATATATCAGAAGTTATATTTCATTGTTTGCCAGCATTTAAGTAATCACTTTGTTTGTTGCTAACTTACTTAAGTGATTGTTATATTTTGTGACATTCCTAGTTCAGGCTTCTGTTGCTTCCATTGAACAACTTTGTCAGTTTGATGTCATGTATAAAATATTAGTTACCTTGGTAACAGCTTAAGTATTATGTATGGTCAAGATGGGTTACAAAACCACAATTCAAGTTAAAGCAATTATATGACTTGTTATGCACATTTACTTATATGAGAAAATCATCATGCTTCCCCTTGATGTTCAATATAGTGTATGTCATTTATGACAAGTTAAAACAGTAGTGTTATCATGCACAAGCCCGTGTTACTAAACTGAGTGTCTATTGTCAATTTAATACTATTTGTTCAGAATATGATTGTTACATCCTGTGACATTTCAGGTTCAGGCTTCTATTGTTTCTCTTGAACAACTTTGTCAGTTTGATGTCATGTATAAACATTAGTTACCTTGGTAACCGCTTAAGTATTATATATAGTCAAGATGGGGTTACAAAAACTAAAATTCAAGTTAAAGGAATTACATGACTTGTTATGTATATTTTCTTATATAAGAAAATGAACCTATAAAATAATCATGCTTCCCCTTGATGTTCAATGTAGTGTATGTCATTTATGACAAGTTAAGACAGTAGTGTTACTATACACAAGCCCATGTTATTAAATCCTGTCTTTAATATCTAAATTCAGCAGACTGCTTCATCTTATATAACGATTATATATTTTATGTCTAGATGTACTAAAGTCATACATTACAGGGCTATTGTGTGTGTGTGTTTTTTGGCTGTTGCTTAGTTATTTGAAAGACCACAAGCTGTAATGTTTATTCTTATTATTAGCTCCATCCAAGCATGTTTATACATTCAATAGACTTTAAATTATGAGACCCTTCTAGTTTCTTATTAGGTATATTTCCATCCTTACATACACACATATCAGTACTTCAAGCACGGCAACAATACTCATCCAATTTTGCCAGAATACCATTCACTAGTTCATGTGGTGTGTTTCCAGGCTGTATTTAAAATATCCAAACCAATATTTGTCCCATTCAATTTTACCAGCCTGTTCCATGCAGTGGCCACTCTGCCAGTGAACCACTCAACACATCTTCCATTCCCACAGATATTTCCATGAAGGAAATCTGATGACTCTCTAGCACTTTTGGTTATTTGGTTATTCCCGAATGCTTTGTTTTAAACACTGATGATGGGTTATTCCTGAAAGCTTTGTTTTTAACACTGAAGAAGGGTTATTCCTGAAAGCTTTGTTTTAAATAAAGTGAGTTTTCTTATCTTATTCATTTTTGGAGACTCTCTAGCACTTCCCAGCAGCCCCAAACACCCTTAGAATCAGCTATCCCCATATACCCAACACATCCGAGCAAGATCACCTCCCAGACCACTGCAAAGGGTTCTGCACAAGACTAAGTGCTCTTAGTCTTTCACAATAACTCAGACTTCCACTCTTATGTAAGTCCTTAATGTGTTTGGACCAAAATACATTTTAATATAAAATTGCGCTTATTATTTTTATCAAGAATCAACTTAATAAGCTAAACGAAGTGTTGGGAGACCATCAATATGTGTATATGTGGTTTAAAACAGCCCTTTTGTTATATATATTATTTTAAAACCAAAAACATTGCCAAGAATCATCTCGGAGGCTCCTCAGAGCCGTTAAGCATTATTGTCACTCTGTATCCATTACCATAGCAAGCTGGGAGCGTCTGTTTCTGTTAGCATGTCTGTGTACTGCATACCAGAGGCTCGCGATGCACCTGAAGCAAAGCTTCACTTCACTGCAACTTCAAGCCTAAATTCCCTCCCTTTCAACGAGGTAGCAGCCAGGAAAAGGACGGAGAGCAAACAGATAAAAAAAAAAAAAAACTCCCAACAAGCTGCCACAACGAGAGATAATACATTCTTCCAGCCTTCCTACCTCTCACTCAGCAGGTGTATAAACAAACTATTCTCTGCCAAAATATCCCAAATTACAGTTTTATCCACCTCCTTCCCCTGGATCCAGGCTAAAACACCAAATTTCCTTTCCTAATACACAAGCATCAGTAAACCTCGATCACAAGCCACAACCCACAGCTTCCTGGAGACAAAAATGGCAACATACAACAGCTGCCAGACACAGCTGCATCCACACACACCATGTCAGGCTTAATCAAACAGCACTCGATGCAATGATACCTGCCATAATTGATATTAACTATGTTTAGACAGAATAATAATGACATTTGTACTAGCTGCCAGACACAGCTGCATCTATGCACACCATGTCAGGCTTAATCAAACAGCACTCATAACTGTGATACCTGTCATAATTGATATTAACTATATTTAGACAGAATAATGATGACATTTGTGCTAAGAGCTTGCTACTATTATTTAACCAGGATATACAAAACATTTCTAAATCATAATTTAACTGAGGAAGGCATTAGTCTCCATGACAGCATTTTTTTAAATACTCTGCTGTTACTGCTATTATATATGATGTTAATTTGTTACATTTGAGTCTGAACTCTGATGAAAGGTACCTTGTTAAATTAGTTAATTAATTATTTAAATTATTATACATAAAAACAATGAAAAATGAACAAGATAAATATTCAAGTAGGGGAATAAAAACTTCTATGTTTCTATTATATGTTGCTTTGTTTGACTTATATATAATGTAAATAGTAACCCATCTTGACCTACCTTTGTTTGTGAAGAATTACTGGGCTCTTTGAACATTCTGAATAAATCATTACTGTTTCTCAGTTGTTTAGTAAACCCTCCTTTTTTAAATAAAAACAGATCTCAAGTGATATACCATATCAGATGATGCTTTGAGAGATGTAGTTGTAAGTTATTTTTTTGGGACAGCTATCTTGGAATCAGTTTTTTGTTTCTTTTTTCTAGCATCAGTCCAAGGATTTGTTTCTTTTATTCTTTTAAGAGTAGGGGACATCCATTCCATTTCTTCTGGGATAGACACTATATTGTTGTTTTTGATGAATATAGTAGCTTCTTCTAAGTCATTAAAGGTTCTCATCTCATAGGTTCATAGGTCATAGGTTCATACTAGGCTATCTGCCCTGGGGCAATTATAAGCCTAGCCCGATTCTGTATGGCTTACGCCACCCCTTGATTTGAGTATACTGTGCCCTTTTTAAGGTTTAGTTTACTGTGCCTCTGTCTAATAGTGACACGGGAGTAATCCCTGGGACAAACCTACAATCCCCCATCCACTTATCGAGATTCCTCTTGAAGAGATTCAGTGAGGTGCTCTGCCTCACATGAACTGGAATTCTATTCCAGAGTGAAGGGAGCCTCTGGGTTATGAACCTGTCCCTCCAGCAAGTTCTATTTATTTCTGTGCTGAGGTTCAAGTCCCTCGGCGTGTGGCTCTATGGGATTTAGACTTACTGAGGTGGAGCACGTCCATTAATTCTGGACATGACATAGCTTTGTAAGTAAGGCATAGGTCGCCTCAAGTAGGCGGTATGCAACTGAGTAGAGCTGGAGTTTTTAACCGAGCAGCATATGGCATCTGTTTGAGACCCTTGATCCTCTTAGTGAGATACTTTTGGGGTCTTTCTAATTGCTGCAGGTGTCGGGTAAGGTACATCCCAAAGGGGCATTGTATTCTATGATGGGCCTGATGAGGGATGAATAAAGGGGCATGATTACCTCTCTTGATCTAGATGTGAAACCCTTCGTGATGAGGTGGGCTATGTAGAAGGTCTTTCTAACCACTTTGGCAATGTGGTTTTCAAAGGAGAGATTGCTATCAACTTGGGTCCCCAGGTCCCTAATAACTTTCTCTGTACTTAATGGGTTTCTGCCTATGTGGTAATTTGTGGGCACATTGTTTTTGCCAAAGGGTATGACTATACATTATTTGGCATTTAGCTTTAAACCATGGCGCTGGCACCAGTTATCTGTCTCTGTGAGACCTTTTGAAGGATGTTTGTGTCAGCTGGAGAGTTGATTATGGTGCCCAGTTTGCAGTCATCTGCGAACTTGGTGAGCCATAGTCCTCCCACGTTTGCCTGTACCTCGGAAAAGTATATACTGAACAAGAGTGGTCCCAGGACAGAACCCTGTGGGATGCCACTTGTGACCGGTTTCGAGTCTGACATGGCTCCAGCAACTCTCACTCTGTGGGTTCTGTCTTTGAGCCAGTTTGTGACCCATCTTGTGACATAGGGTTTATATTTAAGCTGGATAGCTTATCTATGATGCCCGAGTGGGGTATTGTGTCAAATGCCTTTGCAAGGTCCAGATAGGCTGTGTGGACTACCTTTCCTTCATCTATGGCTTTGGTGACTGTTTCAAAGAAGTCAACCAGGTTCAAAAGGCAGGATCTGCCCTTGACAAAGCCGAACTGGGTAGGATCTAGTGTCTGTAGGTCCCCAATGTCTTTGTTTATGAGCTCCATGATGATCCTCTCCATAGCCTTGCAGACTAAGCTAGTCAGGCTTATGGGGCGATAGTTTCCAGGGTCCGTAGAGGCTCCACCTTTGTGGAGTGGGACCACTGTTGCTGCACGCCATTCTGTGGGCACATATCCTGTAGTGAGGCTGAGATTGTATAGCTGTTTTATTTGAGGGATTAGTTCCTCTTGGAGTTCATGTAGGACGCAACCTGGGATGCCATCTGGTCCCATGGAAGCAGTGTTTTTGCTTTGGAGAGGGCAGCCTTCACCTGAGCATCTGAGATGTTTGGGAGGCAGCCCTCTGCCGGGATAGATACTTGCTCTTTGGGGGAGGGAGAAGTTTGCACTGAACCTGTCTGCCAGGATATTGGCGATGTCTGTGGGTTCAGTGTATTTTTTGTCGTTTAGAATCAACTCAGAACAAGTCTGGGAGTTGCATCCCAGGTTTCTAACATAACTGAAAAAAAGCCTTATGATTGTCTTTGGTGTCCTGTGCAATTTTTGAAGCTGGCCTTGGAGGATTTTATGAGGGATCGTAATTTTTTGCTAGTACTGATCAGAGATGCCTTCCCTATTAAGGAGTTTGCTCTATCATGTAGTAGCTTCCTCCTTCTGTTGTACAGTTTATTTATGGCAGGGGTCCACCAGACCGGACGCCTGCCTTTGGATGATTGGGTCTTGGTTTTGTTTGGGATAGCATGATCCACGCATTCCTGGAGAAGTCCGTAGAATGCATTTATATAGGATTCTGCAGTTTGGGCCGTAGTTTCCACTGGCCCTGGGGCCTTGAAGGATTCCACTTCAGTTTTGAGAAGTGAGAAGTTCGCTTTTGAGAAGTTTTTCACTGTGGTTTTCTGGGCTGGGGGTGGGGTCGGGATGTGGACATCCAGTGAAATTAATTTATGGTCTGATCTTACCAATGAGGGATATACTTCTGGTGTGGAGCATAGAGTCCCCATGTTGGTAATGATCAGGTCTAGTATGTTGTCCCCTCTTGTGGGAGTGGTGACTAGTTGTTCCATAGCATTTGAGTTTATAATTTCCAGGAATCTTTGGGCTAAGGTGCTGGGGCTTGAGTAGTGCTCCCAGTCAATTTTTGTGTAGTTGAAGTCGCCTAATATAATGGTGTTTGGAGAGATATTCATGTTCTCCAATGTTTTCAGGAAAGCCGAGTGGGATTCCTGACTTTGAGAGGGTGGTCTGTAGGATGCTATAAACTGAAAAGCAGTCTTGCCCACTGTTAGTTGCACATGGATGGTCTCCGATACTTCGTGCAATGCCACTAACCTGGAGGTGTGGATATCCTTGATAAATATGGAAACTCCCCCTCCTTTTGTGGTTCAGTCCAGGTTTTGGGGCTGAAAAGCATGATATGAGGTATAGCCTGGTAGTGCTGGTAGTTATCTCATTGGCAAAAAGTATTTTTATCTTGGCTGGAAAGGCCATCTGTGCTTTAATGTTGTTTTGTTTCAACAGTTTTATTATTGGCCAGACTTTTTTCCTTTGTTCTAGTATTCTGGAAGAATAATCATTGTCAAACCTTATCAGGCTTTGATTGTATTTTAAGGGCGATTTTCTCCAAGCAGATTTTAATATTAGTTCTTTGTCCAGAAATGAAAGAAATTTTATAACTATCGCTCTAGGTGGAGTATTTGTTGAGTTAGAAGCAGGTTTCCTCAGTGCTCTATGCACCCTTTCAATTCCAAATGAAAGTCCTTCTTTTAAGTCTAAAGATTTAGGGATACAGATTGTTAAGAATGAAATAATGTCTTCTCCTTCAGTGTTTTCAGGCAGACCAAATATCCTTATGTTGTTTCTCCTTTCCCTGTTTTCTAAGTCATCTATTTTGTTAAGCAGCCATGTATTCTGTTTAAGCAGAAATTCTTTTTGGGATTCTTCCTCTTTGAGTCTCCTTTCAATGTCATTTAGAGAAGTCTCTATATTTGTTATTTTTGTACAGTGTTGCTGTAATAGTTACTTAAGGGTATCAGTCTGTTTTTGAGAATTTAATTTGAGGTTTTCTAAGTCATTTTTAAAGCCATCCATCTTCAAAGATAGTTCCTGTAAGGTAGATGTCATCAATTGCAGTTCTTTTTTCAAAGCAGCATCTGGATGAGAATTCCTTGAGTTGTTCATATTCAGTGACTCAATATATCTCCAAGTTACTTGACAGGAAAATTTTTGTATATCTCCACCAAAATTGATATTTATGTAGTTTAGTGGTTTATCTACAAATTTCTGATGTTTTAAACTTGAAAATAGGTTCATAGGTTCATACTAGGCTATCTGCCCTAGGGAATTTATAAGCCTAGCCAGAGTATGTTTGGCTTTCGCCACCCATTTTAAATTAATTTTGCTATGCCCTTTTTCGAGGTTAGTATACTGTGCCTCTGTCTAACAGTGACACAGAAGTGATACCCGGGGTAAACCTATGATCTCCCATCCACTCATCAAGATTCCTCTTGAAGAGAGTCAATGAGGGACTCTGCCTAACCTGGACTGGGATTTTATTCCAGAGTGAAGGGAGCCTCTGGGTTATGAATCTGTCCCTCCAGCATGTCCTATTTATTTCAGTGCTGAGGTTCAAGTCTCTCGAGCGTGTAGCTCGATGGGATTTGGATTTTTAGAGGTGCAGCATGTCCCTTAATTCTGACAGGCATTGGATCCCCTTTGAATGACACCAGTACTTAAGCCAATTGTTGAAATTGATCATCTTGTCTTCATATTGTGGCATCATTCTTGGTGAGGGTAAGATGCTACTCAAGGTCAGGGTCATACCGGCCTGGGCTACATGCTCAGAGAGCTCCTCTATGTCTCTTTTCATGTAGTCCAGGGAGGTACGTCTCAGGTCATTCACACCAGCATGGACAATGATTGAGTCATATTTGTACTTGCCTTGGAGAGACCTGAGTGCTTGTGTTATGTGGTGGATCCTAGCGCCCGACAGACTGCTCACCATGACCTTCTCCTTGTTCAGCCTGGTGAGTGGGACGTCAGTGTGCCTGATGACAGAGTCACCTATTACAAATGTATCAGGTGTGTTGTTTAGCCTTAAGGGCTGTGACTGTTCGGCACACTGGCTTTGTGAGATATGTGTTGCACGTGTTTTGTTTTGGGGTAGTGGTTGCTTGGGTGTCTGCATTGGAGGTCTCTGCTGCTTAGGCAGATCTTTATTTAGATCCTCTGAGTATGTTTTTGTGTGATTATGTGTTTGGTTTGCTGTCGTGGTAGGTCTATGTGAGACTGGAATTGTAGTGAGTGTGGTTTCCTTCTCCTCCTGACTGGTTATGCCAGTACCGAGTTGAGAGAGCTTAGCCTCCAGTTTGGCTATATGGTTGCATCTCTCACATGTGTTGGAATTTGTTGGGAGGAGGAGAGGGTTGTCTGTGTACATGAGGCAGTTGTAACATTGCCTCAAGATTCCCAGATTCACCAG
The DNA here is from genome assembly GCF_019279795.1 of Protopterus annectens. Lineage (NCBI taxonomy): Eukaryota > Metazoa > Chordata > Ceratodontiformes > Protopteridae > Protopterus > Protopterus annectens. The sequence goes on along the minus strand of NC_056727.1, from coordinate 998,022,753 downwards.
CTGGACCGGAGAGGAGATTGACAACTGACCTTTGGACATGCTAGAATAATATTGGGAATTCCTTTATAATTGAAAACAAGGGCCAATGGGGAGTGAGGGTGTAGTGCTTTTAATTTTTAGTGCCGACTTATATAATTGCTTTAGTGAGCAAGTGCCAGGTAACTTAAGTGCAATGTGTTACAGGTAACTTAAATGCAAAAACGACAAACAGTAACTTTCTTTCAAGTGAAAGAAGGAAATAAGTACAGTAAGCAATGCAGATATCACTAGGGATCCACAGAAGCACTGAGAAGCCGCGTTTTAGGTGGAATTAGCGTTCCAGGGAAATAACAAGCAAACAAACAACAAGCATACAAACAACACTAGATTCAGCAGGCCTGGATCTAGTCTATGCTACAGCAAACAAGGTGTACCAATTTCAGTAAGAAACAGTTCAAATATGCAGGCACTATAAACCTTTAACCAGAAATTCCCAGCTCAGAAGGGCAGAGTCCAGCCTCTCCTCCCACAAGAGTGCAGACCACGAACCTTCTTAATGTAAAATAACTGGCCTGAAGCCCAAGTGCTTAAACCAGAACTAATACACTTTAAGAATAACAGATACTGAGCTCTCAATCAGCAGTTCCCAACTTAGAAGGATGAAAGCTACCTGTCCTGCCACCACAGTGCATGCCACAAACCTTCCTAATGTAAAACAACTGGTCTGAAGCCCAAGTGCTTAATCCAAAAGACTTAGAATGATAGCTACACTTTAATCAAGTTACTACCAAGCAGTAATAAATACAATTGAATACTTTAAAGAATGCCTGGATTAGTGCTCAAGTTATACAAACAACGCTAGATTCAGCAGGCCTGGATCTAGTCTATGCTACAGCAAACAAGGTGTACCAATTTCAGTAAGAAACAGTTCAAATATGCAGGCACTATAAACCTTTAACCAGAAATTCCCAGCTCAGAAGGGCAGAGTCCAGCCTCTCCTCCCACAAGAGTGCAGACCACGAACCCTCTTAATGTAAAATAACTGGCCTGAAAGCCCAAGTGCTTAAATCAGAATTAATACACTTTTAGAATAATAGACACTGAGCCCTCAATCAGCAGTCCCCAACTTAGAAGGACGTAAGCTACCTGTTCTGCCACTACAGTGCAGACCACAAACCCTCTTAATGTAAAACAACTGGTCTGAAGCCTAAGTGTTTAAACTAAAAGGCTTAGAATGAGTTACACCAAGCAGTAATAAATACAATTGAGTACTTTTAAGATGACGCAAAAGCAAAATAAAGTAGGAAGAAACACAAGTACAGTAAAAGCAGATGAATTTTTTTTTTTCAGAAAAGTAGCAAAAGCAGTAGTAAATACAATTCTCATGCAGTGCAAGCTGACACACTTGAATATGTAGCAATATTAGTCCACACACAGTTTGAAAAAAAATGTAATTAAATTAAAAAGGACTAAAAGCAAGTGCAGAAAGGGTTTATTAGGTAGAATGCGGTAAAGAGATGGGCCTGGGGGAGTGTCTTAGATCAAATCTATAGTGGGGCGGGCACTGCAAAGCCAACAAATTTAAACTACAACCAAGAACAGGGAGATGGGTTGGGGAAAAACAGTTTCAACACAGATGTGAGGAATGTGCAAATTATAAAGCCAAAAAATATATACTGTTCTCTATATATTTGCAGAGCAGTAAGACAACAGATATCTAAGCAAACAATTTAGCTCTATAATACAGAATAATACAGAAAAATATACTCAGCTCTATATATTTGCAGATAGTTTTGTAAGGCTGTCTCTCAAACTAAGGTTCCAGTTTGAATGCAGATTGTTAATTAACAGGACACACAACACTAGCTCAATTATATCAGCTGAAGACAAGATAGGAAATGAGGGGGTGGGGTGGGAAAAACAGTTTCAACACAGATGTGATGAATGTGCAAATTATAAAGCCAAAAATATATACTGTTCTCTATATATTTGCAGAGCAGTAAGACAACAGATATCTAAGCAAACAATTTAGCTCTATAATACAGAATAATACAGAAAAATATACTCAGCTCTATATGTTTGCAGATAGTTCTGTAAGGCTGTCTCTCAAACTAAGGTTCCAGTTTGAATGCCTATATTTCCTATATTATTATACTAGTTTATGGAGATCTCAAAATTGACTGTTCTCAGTTGGTCATCTAGGGTCTGTCCCCTTCAATGTTAACTTTTTTAAGCATGTAACCAACTTATTGAAGAGCTCCTCTCAGGTCACATATTCACAGGCACTATACTGTATGAATCTATCCACAGGATGGCTATTCTTCACATATCGTAATACAACTCCAAGTTGCTCCAGTTGCTTATATCTGCAGTTTCATCTACTTGAATGTAATAAAATGTCCAAGAGGCTATTGCTCAATATCCTTTATTATCTGCTGTTGAATGTATTTAATATCCTTTATTATCTGCTGTTGAATGCATTCCTTAATATGGTATAGTAGTTCATTTGGTGCTGTTTTTGAAATATATTTTGTACATTTTGGCATGTCTGCAAGTGGGTTTGTAACTCTTTGTTACAAAACTCAATTCAGAAGTGAACTAGAAATCTGAAGTTTCCTTTGGTGGTAGTACAGATAGATGTGCAGTCTTCTATATGTCCTTGAAGTGCTATCCCTTGCCTTCCACAGTCCTCTAAACACTTTGTAGTGGATGTTAGTAGACCTGTTTTTGGCCACCTGCAGCTGTGTAGCATTTGAAACTGTGAAGTCTATTCTTTGACTTTGATTGTCACTTGTGATTTTGAAAACATGCAATTTTGCCTCAGATTTCCTGTGGTACTCTAACTCTGAGTGTCACTGAATATCAGCTTTAGCATGCTTCCAATTACAGTATGGCTGCTCAATGGATATCTTTGCACATTCTGTCTGTACTGGTGTGAAACAACACAGAGGCTAAGCAATACAGATCATCCTGTTAGACTGCATATGCCAGAAAATTAAACTGATTTAGTCATGAGAGCTGATATTGGCTTAGGGAATTTCCTGATTTTCTTCTTTTGCCTGTGAAGGCTTTGACTGGAAAATGGAAAGTGTTGTGTAGTTTGTGATAATGTATGACAATCACTTTCTCCTTGTCTGTAATAGTGATAAATATGATGCACTCACTAGTATCTCTCAGTGAACAATTATAGGTTCATAGGTTCATAGGATGGTACTAGGCTATCGGCCCTAGGGCCTATACAAGCCTAGCCATAGCAATTTCCTGCCTATTTCTTCCCACACTATTTACTTCCCTGGACCCCTGTCTAGCAGGGCAACTGATATGATCCCGGGGTGAATTTCCTTTCTCCCATCCAATCATCAAGGTTCCTTTTGAAGAGGGCCAAAGAGGCGCTCTGCTTGACATGTATGGGCAGTCTATTCCAGAGTCTGGGGAGTCTCTGGGTCAGGAAGCTATCCCTCTAGCATGTTTTGTTTATTGTGATGACAAGGTTTAGATCCCTGGAGTGTGTGGCTCTGAGGGATTGAGATTTCTTTAAGTGTAGCATGTCCAACAGCTCTGTGTTTGACACAGCCTTGTATGTTAAGCAGAGATTGCCTCTGAGTAGGCGATATGCGACAGAGTATAGCTGGAATTTTTTAAGGCAGTCAGCATAGGGCATCTGCTTTAGGCCTGTGATTCTTTTAGTGAAGTATTTCTGCGGCCTTTCCAGTTGTTGCAGTTGTCTTGAGAGGTACATACCAAACGGGGTGTTGTATTCCATAATGGGTCTAATGAGGAATGAGTACAGTGGGACAATGACCTCCTTTTTTCTGGATGAAAAGTCCTTAGTGATGAGGTGTGCCACATAGAAGGATTTCCTGACTGCTGTGGTGATGTGGTTATCGAAGGTGAGACCACTGTCCACCTGTGTCCCTAAGTCTCTTATCACACTTTTGGTGTTTAGTGTACTGCCACCTATGTGGTAATTCCTAGGTACATGTTTTTTTCCCAAAGGGGATAACTATACATTTCTTGGCATTGAGCTTGAGCCCATGGCTCTGGCACCAAGCATCTGTTTCTGTAAGGCCCTTTTGCAGAGTATCCACATCATTTGGGGATTCAATAATGGCTCCCAGTTTACAGTCATCTGCGAACTTTGTTAGCCAGAGTGCCTTAGTGTTGGCCTGTACTTCAGAGAAGTAGATGTCAAACAAGAGCGGTCCCAAGACTGAACCCTGAGGTACTCCACTTGTCACTTGTCTGGAGCTGGATTTGGAGTCAGCTACTTTTACAGTGTGGGTTCTGTCAGTAAGCCAGTTGGCAACGCACAGAGTGACATAGGGATTAATGCCCAGCTTAGTAAGTCTAGCTATGATTCCAGAGTGGGGGATGGTCTCAAAGGCCTTGGCGAGGTCCAGATAGGCTATGTGGACCACCTTACCCTCGTCTACGGCTCTGGAGACTGATTCGAAGAAGTCACTCAGGTTCAGGAGACAAGATCAGCCCTTCATGAACCCAAACTGAGTGGGGTCCAGTGTTTGAAGGTTGCCAATGTCTTTGTTTATAAGTTCCATGATAATACGTTTCATGGCCTTGCAGATCAGGCTCATCAGACTGATGGGGCAGTAGTTCCCGGGATCCAAGGTGGATCCCCCCTTGTTGAGTGGGATAACTGTAGCTGTGTGCCACTCAGTGGGCACAAAGCCTGAGGTGAGGCTATGATTAAACATGACACTTAAGTGAGGTGCCAGTTCATTTTGTAGTTCATGTAGTACACAGCCCGGGATGTCATCTGGTCCCATGGATGCTGTATTCTTAGCTTTGAAGAGTGCGTTTTTTACCTGTGTGGCCATTATTACCAGAATTTGGCAATCTTCCAGTATTGAGTTTGGTCGTTTAGGGGGTGAAAATGGCACTGAATTGATCTGCCAGGATATTGGCAATATCCTTGGGATCAGTATATTTAATGCCATTCTGTTGTATCTCAGAGCAGATCTGGGCATTGCCATTTAGATTCTTGACATAGTTATAGAATGCCTTGTGGTTGTCTTTGGAATCTTTGGCAAGTTTATTTTCATGACTAGCTTTGGAGGATTTTATGAGGGATCTTAGCTTCTTACTGAGGCTGGTAAGGGAGGTTTTTGCATCCTGGGAGTTTTCTCTTTTCTGCAACAGTTTCTTCCTTTTGTTGTAAAGTTTGTTTATGGCAGGGGACCACCAGATAGGCTTCCTTTTTTTTGGAGGAGAGCATCTTGGTTCTATTTGGGATGGCACGATTCATGCATGAGTGTACAGTGCCTTAGTGTAGGATTCAGCAGTTGAACTTTCAGTACCCATCTGCATGGGTGTCATGAAGATGTTCATCGTGTTTCACTGTTGCAGTCATCACTGTAGGGTTCTTCCTGCCGGCAGGCAGCCCTCGGTCGGCCAGAACCCCAAAGTCTGGGTCCGGTGTCATCTGTGTACTCACCCTCCCTGACGTCAGTACGCTAGGGGTACAAAGCTCACAGCCGACGCCATGTTCTCCAGTGTTTCTTGCTGCACTATTTTTGGTGCTTCATTCCGAAGACATTCTTCTTTTTAAAGCTAAGTACCCCATTGGGGAAACTTTTTTCTTGCTCCAGACCGATGTCAGAAAAAGTTAATAATTGTATTTCATGTGGGAAGCAAATACCTCACAAGGATTTTCACTCTTACTGTATTCCTTGTCTAGGCCCTGACCACGACATAGCTAGTTGTCAATTTTGTGCTAGATTTAATCAACGTACTATCAAAAGGAGATACGATTTTGCCTTTCATTACTTTGGGAGGCGATTTAATTATAACATGTCGTCGGACACGCTTCCGACTACCGGAGTTTATAAAAGGTGCAAGGATAAGGATAGGCCTCAGAGGTCCAAATCAGACGACATTTTGCAATCAGAGCCAGCTGCTGGTTCGGCCGTCATCAGTGAGGTGCTTTCACAGCCCCTGTCGTCGGCCATTACAGAACCGCTTGCTGAAATGGACTCCCACGAGGAGCCAACTAGGCCTTCAGATACTACAGGGGTAGGACCTTCGGATAATGCTCCCTCGGATGGGTCCGGAGCCGCTGTGCAGGTACCGGCTTCCGAGGGGGTTTTCAGGCCTACGCAGCTTCAGGTAAAGGCAAAGGCAAAGACAAAGGCAAAGACTCCTTCTAAAACAAAGACTCAAGCCCAGGCCTCCTCTGATCCGGGACCTAAATCTCAAAAAAAAATGCTTAAAACGGCGGAGGACTTGCTAACTATGATTAGGGGTTCACATCCCCCTCCAGACAAAAGACCAAGACAAGAATTGGATTATGAATCCTCTGATCAGGCATCTATCTCTTCAGTGTCTTCCTGTGAACAGGATTATACTTTCCCTCCTTATGAGGATTCTGATGCTGAGGAATCCATTCCTTCAGCTTCTCCTCCTGAGGATTATTCTTTTGGGGAAACTTTACATGACATGAGGGAACATTTTCACTGGAAAGGACAGGAGTACTCTGAATCTAAGAGAAGGCTTAGGGATGTCCTTCTTCTTCCCCAACACAGACCCCTGGCTATTCCTCCTATTTTGGATATTGTGGATGATGTCTTTTCTGAGTCTAATTTTACTCCTGACTCCTTTCCTCCGGCCCCTGCTAAGCCTGATAGATATTACAGAGTCCCTGACTCCCACCAGTTTCTATTTAAAAATCCTACTGCTGATCCAGAAACCATTTCTCAGAGTCCTAAGGGTGTTAGGGCCGCCACTGCTAAGAACCCTATTCCATCAGATAAGGATTCTAGAGCTTTGGAGAGATGGGGCAAAAAAGTGTACACTTCTGCTACTTTATCTAGTAGGGCTTCAAATTGTCAATTCCATATGTTGAAATATCAGCAATACCTTTTGTCTGTTATGAAACAAAAACTGTGTACCATTTCTGCATGTGCAGACAATAAGGAATTACAAGATTTGATGTATGCTACTGAGCAGGTGGGGAAACATACCTTACACTGTGGTTTTGATGCTTTGGAGGCCTCGTGCAGGGCGGCTGCCACTGGCACAGTCATTAGAAGGCATGCTTGGTTAAAGGAACAAAATTTGCCTGATCAAGTGAAAGCAGAATTACTGGATGCTCCTGTTCAACATAATGTTTTGTTTGGGTCTAAGGCTGAAGAAGTTATAAAGAAAATGGAGGATAAGGCATAATCCATGCAAACGGTTAAGGATTTCTTACAAGTTCAGCCTCCTAGATTTAGGAGAAATTGGCCAGCTAAAAATTGGTCCTTTCCCAGCTCGGACAGGCCTCAGAGGGGTAGATATAGGTGCCCCAGAGGGTGGGCCCAAGCACAGACCTCTTATAGACCTAGACAGTGGAGTGCTTCCACCCCCAGGGGTGCAGAAGATAGGTCTCAACCTTATAGGAAACAGGCTGAATGACTCCCCCTGCACTGCTCCAGGAACCTCTCTCCTGGAAGCTCCTCTGGGAGGAAAACTTTCTCTTTTTTACCAAAATTGGACTTACATAACCCAGGACAAGTGGGTTCTGGATGTAGTTTTAAGAGGTTACAAATTCCACTTTCACACCTTATCAAAACCAAAAAGATGGCCAGACCTACCAAAAACTCAATAGGCAGAGGCATTAAAACAGGTGAGGTCCCTCATGGCTATGAGGGCCATAGAACTGGTTCCAAATTCAGAGACGGGACAAGGCTTTTATTCAAGACTCTTTCTAGTTCCCAGAAAGCAAAATACTTGGAGACCCATCCTGGATCTGTCAGTCTTAAATACTTTCCTGGAGATACCAAAGTTCAAGATGCTTACTCTGCAGCAGCTCCTGCCAATGTTGAGAAAGAATGCATGGATGGTGACATTGGATTTAAAGGAGGCTTATCTACACATTCCTATCAGATAGGGGTGCAGAAAATACCTCAGGTTCAAGGCAGGCTCGAAACATTATCAATTGTCTGCACTGGCCTTTGGCTTGTCTACTGCGCCCAGGGTCTACTTTACCAAGTGCCTGGCACCAGTAGTAGCTTACTGCAGACTCAAGGGAATTCAAATTTACCCTTATCTGGACGACTGCCTTATTCAAGCAGACAGCAAGGATGTCTTACTCCAGCACCTGGAATTTGTACAGAATCTACTCAAGTACCTGGGATTCACTGTGAACGTAAAAAAGTCAAATTTGACACCCACTCAAGAGATAACTTTCCTGGGTGCTCTTTTAAACACAACAACCCAGATGGCATTCCTGACATCAGAAAAACAACTACAGCTGGCTTCAACTTTCAGAAGCCTGGCGTTAATGTCTCTGCTAACTGCAAGGAAATTTCTGCAGGCTTTGGGTTACATGGCTTCCTGCATCCTACTCATACCATATGCAAGACTGCATATGAGGAAGATACAATGGTAACTAAAAAGCGTATTGTCCCAGCATTGTCACAGTCTGGAAACACTGATTGCTGTCTTGCCTTGCCTACAAAAGGAATTCCATTGGTGGGCCATGGCATGTCTTCAAAACAAAGGGAAAGCCTTCAGTCTGCTTCCAGCCTACCAAGTGATAACCACAGATGCCTCGGATTATGCATGGGGAGCCCACTTGCAGGGGAAAGGCCTGCAAGGATTTTGGACAGAGGATCAGAAGCATCTTCATATCAATTTAAAAGAGATGTTAGCTGTGCAGAATGCCCTCTTGGCTTTCAGGGATCTTTTACAGCCAGGACAGCTACTGATACGAACAGACAACACTACAGTTATGTGGTACATAAACAAGCAAGGGGGTTCACACTCCTAACCCCTTTGCAGACTAGCCATGACTCTATGGAACACAGCACTAGCTTGCAAAGTGGACCTACAAGCTCAATTCCTGCCAGGGAAACAAAACACTCTGGCAGACAGCCTGAGCAGGAACCTGTCAGACCCACATGAGTGGATGCTAGACACCCAAATATTCAAGATGATTACAGAAGCTTGGGGCTGCCCGGGCATAGATCTATTTGCATCTCCCCACAACTACCAGTTACAGATTTTTTGCACAAGGGCATATCACAAGCTAGCATGGAAAGTGGATGCTCTCTCATTCAGTTGGAGGAACCTCTCGGGGTATGCCTTTCCACCACTACCTCTTCTGCCGAGGGTGTTATTAAAAATAAAACAGGACAAACCAAAGCTGATCTTACTAGCCCTGAATTGGCCTCGACAGTTTTGGTACTCAACACTGATAAATCTATCCCAGGAACCTCCTTGGTTTCTACCTTAGATTCCAAATCTTTTGTCTCAACATCAGGGCCAGGTCCTGCACTCTCATATCAAAACTCTCAGCCTGGCAGCCTGGTGTATTCAGGGTCTATGATTAATCCTACCCTTTTAAAACAGGTTATGGATGTTATCTTAGAAGCCAGAAGGCCTAGCACTAGGAAATCTTATGAAGGTAAATGGAAGAGATTTTGCACCTGGATGCATGCTCAGGAATCAGATCCTCACATTCCAAATATTCCATTGATTTTACATTACCTAACAGATTTGTTGCATAAGGGTTTATCTTTTTCCTCCATAAAAATATACATGCCTCAGCTATCTCTGCACATTATAATACAGACCCTCCAATTTTTTCACATCCACTTCTGAAACAATTTCTGAGAGGAACAAAGAATTTAAGGCCCCCTAGGACACCACCCATTCCTGCCTGGGACCTCAATTATGTCCTGGAAAAACTTACTCTGCCTTCTTTTGAGCCTGCTGCCACATCTGATATAAAGTATTTATCATGGAAGACTGTTATCCTACTGGCTTTAACTTCAGCCAGGAGAGTCTCAGAGTTACAAGCGCTCATGGCCGTGGAACCTTACATTATTTTTCATCAAGACAGGATTTCTTTGAGGACTAACCCTACTTTCATGCCTAAAATGGTTTCTAAAGTGGCTTTAAACCAAACTATTCACCTGCCAACTTTTTTCCCTAATCCACAAAATAAGGGGGAAAGGATCTTGCATTCTTTGGACGTGCACAGGTAGCTTCGCTTTTACCTGGGCAGAACCAAGGATATCAGGAAAACTGAACAACTGTTTGTTTCTTATGCCGCAAATTCCCAAGGCAAAGCTATTTCAAAACAGACCATTTCTAAATGGATTGCTTATGGAATCAGATTTTGTTAATTCCATCATGGAAAACAAATCCCAGGAAAAATTAGGACACACTCTACCAGAGCTGCTGCTACTTCAGCTGCTTTTCTCAGGGGAGTTCCTACCAAAGATATTTTGGAAGCTGCAACTTGGAGTTCAGTGCATACTTTCTCTAAGCACTATAATCTCTCTCTTTATTCTAAGTCTAGGGCGGGCTTTGCTTCTGCAGTCTTACAAGGCCTTCTAGCTGCCCCTTTTACTCAATAACCACCTCCCTTTATTTCAGCTTTGGGATTCAACCCTACAGTGATGACTGCAACAGTGAAACACGATGAACATAGTACAGTTGTGTACACTTACCATAAATGTAGATGTTCGAGTGTCTTCACTGTTGCAGTCTGGGTTACCCACCCTCCTATCCCCTCTTATACTTTTATTGGTGTGGTTCCCTGCTTCACCCTTCTTCTGAGGTGTATTTGCTACAGGGTATGGGGTTTGTTGTATGTTACATTTTTGTTTTACTTTTAGCCTTTACTTTTGGGCACCTGACATCTGGGGCAAGAAAAACTGGAGAACATGGCATCGGCTGTGAGATTTGAACCCCTAGCGCACTGACGTCAGGGAGGGTGAGTACACAGTCAACGCCAGACCCAGACTTTGGGATTCTGGCCGACCGAGGGCTGCCTGCCGACAGGAAGAACCCCACAGTGATGACTGCAACAGTGAAGACACTCGAACATCTACATTTATGGTAAGTGTACACAACTTTACTTTTGTCACTTCTGACTTGAGTAGCATGAAGTTGGCTTTGCAGAAGTTTTTTATGGAGGTTTCCTTACTGTGGGGGGTGGGGTTGGTATGTGGATGTTAAGGGTGATTAGCTTATGGTCAGACCTGACCAACGAGGGGGTGACCATTGGTGTGGAGCATCGATTTCCCATGTTGGTAATGACAAGGTCTAGGATATTGGAGCCCTTGGTGGGACTATGGATTAGTTGATCCAGGGCATTGGAATTTATGAATTCCAAGAACCGTTGGGCAAAGGTGTTGGTACATGAGTAGTTTTCCCAGTTAATGGCAGGGTAGTTGAAATCACCCAGTATTAGGGTGTTTGGTTGTATCTTAATATTTTCCAGTATGTTTAGAAAGGTGCAGTGAGAATCTTGGGGCATGGTGGGAGATCTGTAGCAAGCTACAATTTGGATTGCAGTCTTACCTAGTGTTAGTTGCACCTGGAGAATTTCAGATGCATTGTGGTGGGCAACTAGCTTGGTGGTGTGAATATCCTTGGTGAATATGGACACTCCTCCACCCTTAGTGTTTCGGTCCTGGTTTGGTGGCCGAAAAGTGTGGTAAGAGTTGTAGCCTGGTATTGCACGGGTGCTCTCTGCAGCCTTGAACCAGGTCTTAGTTACTGCACAGATATCGATGTTCTCCATTTTTAGGAGTGCCTCGAGAGAGTGTATATTGAGGTTTAGACTTCTAGCACTGAGTAGCATTACCTTCAGAATTTGCATGCTTGTACCTGTTATGGTGGTGGTTTTGTCCTTTGAACTTTGCCTAAAAAGGGTACTATAGGGGTGGCAAGAGCCTTAGCCAGTAACCTGAATCCCAGGGGCAACAGGTGCAGACCATCTTTGGTAAAGTATCGTGGCCTGTCGATCATGTCATCCCAGGCAGACAGATACTGGATCCCCTTTGAATGACACCAGAAGCTTAGCCAATTGTTGAAGTCAGTCATTTTGTCCTTATATTGTGGTAGCATTCTGGGTGAAGGCAGGATGCTACTCAGGGCTAGGATCATACCTGCCTGGGCCACATGATCTGAGAGCTCTTCCATGTCTCTTTTCATGTAGTCCAGGGAGGTACATCTAAAGTCATTCACTCCAACATGGACACTGACAGAGTCATATTTGTACTTGTTGTGGAGTGACTTGAGTGCATGTGTTATGTGGTGGATCCTGGCACCTGGCAGGCAGCTGACTGTAATTTTCTCCTTGTTCAGTCTGGTGAGTGAGACTATAGAATCACCTATGACTAAAGTGTTAGGTACGTTGTCTTGCCTTAGGGGCTATTGCTGGGTGGCACACTGGTGTTGTGTGCTATGTGACACGTTGGTTGTGATTGGTGTTTGTTTGCATTTCAGCTTCGGAGGTCCTTGTTGCTTGGGCAGGTTACAATTAAGGGCCTCCACATATGTGGATTTAATGTTGCTATGTGTGGGTGTTAGTGGTGTGGGTTTAGAAGGTCTATGTGTTGCTTGAGGTGTAGTGTGGGTGTTAACCTTCTCCTCTTGACTGTCTAGCACAATCTTGGGAGGAGAGAGATTTGCTTTCAATGTCACCAATTTCATTTGGATGCTTCATACTGACTTTGCTGATGGTACTTATCTCACTTTCTATGTTATTTTTTGAGCAGCTGATGTCTGTGATGGCAGTACTCTGACAGACTTCTCTGATAGTACTGCATTCATAAACAGTGTTCTCTGTGTCATCATGTACACCTAAAACACTGACTGCTGGGTAAAAAAAATGAAAATGAATATCAAGAGGATGATAACTTTTTTAGCAGTACAACAACAACAAAATACAGCAATACTTGCCTTCATTGAGGGCATACTCTTACAGAAACACAAAAAGTAGTGGTACAAACTAAAAAAAAATTCATATGGAAACATTTACACACTGAATGACTGCAAACCCACAAAAGAAGTGCAAAGCACGCTACTTGAATTACTAAGATGTTTCAACTCCCTCACGCTCCTTCTTTCATATACAAATATCAAGATAAAATTTCAAAGTATAATACCTTTCCAGTTCATTTTCCATGCATTAAGTGACTTAAACAACTTGATTATGCTTATTGAACTGAAACACTAATAGTTGTGCAGACTCTAAATCACAATGTCTGAGATAAGTACTTCACCACAGGAAATAAAGTCCCATATGGATCAAAAATATATGACATAATCATCCAGAAAATAGAAAATAATCCTTCAGTTTGTTCTTGCTCTCACCTACTATGACTTACCCTCAACAACTAAACCTTCTCCGTATTTTAAGACCTTTCTGAAAATTTTGAAAAGTGGCTGCTGATGTAGTTCTCACTTGCTTCCTGAAGATATGGCAGCAGTTGTTCCTGATATACAGCAGCTCTTCAATACAAGATGTTTAACTGCCTCTGTATTTAATCTACAAAACAAAAGAATGTCAAGTGCTAGTGACTTGGCCAATGGGCCACAACACCAAATGGTCATTATTCTGATAATCCAGCTCATATAAAATATTCTGCAAATGAATGCCATAAACTGTTCTTCACTTTGGCATGTTGCAATCACTTTACAAAACTGTTTCTGTCAGTGGCCATTGTAATGATCACTGCTATCTTAAAGTCACTGCAAGAATTGAATTGTGCTGACACTACATTTGCCCTAAATATCTGTGGTAACTGTGAGTATATCTAGGATATCCAATTCATTAACATCTATGAGGTGCGGAATGTCATACCTCTAGCAGCCTATGCATATCATTGCATTACACAGTATTTTTTTGAAAAATAAACTGAAAAAGCCCAAGAGAAACAAATGTAAATTTTTTTTGAGAAATTAAAGCTATTAAAATGTACAAATAATATTAACAGTAGGAAATATTCTTTATAGTGATAATATTCGTAGTCTTTGCATAAATTCTATAGTATATTATAACGTGCACAAACACAGAATTATATATTTTGCTAAACTTTCACAAATTTTCATATCTTGGAAACATCTAGATATTTATTGTTCAAACACTTTTGTTAACCTGACAGAAGCTATAACATGACAGCAAGAAAGTCTTCTCTGAGTTCATGCTTCCTGAGATATTTATAGAAATATGAAAAACAAACAATTGTATAACTAGCATCATAAATAACATTGAATATCTCTCAAGCTAACAGCGCAAAACAATTTTCTTTGACAACATCTAAAGTTCCACCTGATGCTATAAATAGCTTGTAAGTCACTCTTTTTTGAAGTATTAAGTGCATACACAAATGTTGCTTATTTTCATACTTCCTAAGAAACGGCTAGCAATATCTCCAGTATAGTGTTATAGAAATAGAAATTGATAATGAATGTTCTTCTTTTCCACCATGATATTTCACTCCATAATGCTCAATAGCATGTAGGTCTGTTGGTTCTGAAAATATGAACGCACACACACACACACACACACACACACACACACACACACACACACACACACACACACACACACACACATATATGTGTGTGTGTGTGAAAATATTAGATTAATACTGTTAATGTCATTTTGTTAATACATTTTTGCACTTTATAATACTGCCTTTTATTAGCTTGTAAGTCACTTAGTTAAAGAAGCCAGACCCATAAGAGACTGGGTGCCTTAAGGAGGCATGGGTGTTAACTGAAGTATACAAACAGATACTGTAGGCTTGAATGAGCTCAGCTGCATTTTCAGTAAGAGGACCTCCTTGGAAATATACACAGACACTTGCCAATGCAAAATTTCTTCAACATTTTGTGAAAACTTCATATTGTTCAAGGATAAAACAAATGAAAATCAAACAAAGCATATAGCAATAAACTATAAAACCATACAAAATGTGTTCTGCAGTGCCCATATTTATGAGACATGTGATAAAATATTTAGTTTATGGATTAAAAAGGATTTTGTGAGGGTGTGGTCAAGGTGGCTAACTGTAAGCAGCAAATGGTGAAAGCTATGTGACTGAAAACTTTGGAGAAACTTGTTAACTAATTGTATTCACTATTTATTTATTATTATTTATTTTATTTTACATTTGTTAACCGGGATGGTCCGACTGGATACATGTCCTTTTTCAGCGGAGGCCTGGGGAGAAAAGCTCCAACAGAGTTACATTGATAATTAGGTACAGTAAATAAGCTGAAAGAACTTAGCAAAAACATAGGCTATTTACATACAAGTACAAGACTGCCATTACTATTTCTGAGATTACTACAAGTGTAACATTAATAACATATTAGCAAGGACGGTAGGCAGTCTAATGACATAGAGTTAGACAGGATACATATTTCTTTATCACAGTATACAAAGTACTTATCATCTTAGCTAGTTGTTTATGTTTTAGTTAATGGCACAGAGCTAGTCTGGGTTTGAGCAAGGACATAGCCAGTGTGACTTGAAGTGGAGTTTTAGACTATTTTTGAATTGACTTAGAGAAGTTGCAAGCGTGATGTTATTTGGGAGAGAGTTCCATATTTTACCAGTGGTGTTGGCAAATAGTGCGTCACCACCTAGGTTGAGAGATTTAGTTGTTTGGACAAGGAGTCTGTTTGCTGAGCGAAGGCAGCTTAGATTGGAGTAGGGAGTCATTAAGTTTTTTAGTGCTGGGGTATTCTCAGGTTGTTTAAGGATTTTGAAGGCCTCTATGAGTTGGGACTGGTGAAGAAGGTGTGGGAATTCTATCCATCCAAGCTTTTTCAGGTTAGTACAGTGGTGTGTTCTGTAGGGTAGGCCTGTAACGAACCTGGCAATGTGATTATAGCAGGATGAGAGCTTGGCCAGATCAGATTTGTTAAGGTGAGTGAGGACAGGAGAGGCATATAGTAGGGTAGAGAGAAGGTGTGAACGGGCTGTGGCTGCCCTGGCATTCGGGGTAAGGAAGGCTTTAATTCTGTATAGGGTCCCAAGTTTCTTGTTGACTGACTTAATGGCTTGGTTGATATGTATATCAAATCTGAGTTTATTGTCAATGTTTACTCCTAATAGCTTTGTATAGGTGTCTGGGGAGATGATGGTCCCATTATTGGATTTTATAGTGAAGTTTTCAGTCAGAGATCTATTGATTGGGTAGAAGAGAAGGAACTTGGTTTTGTTTGGATTTAAGATCAGGAGATGGTTGGCAAGCCAGTTTTTGACTTTGGTGAAGCTATGTTGGGTGGTAGTTAGTAGATTTGCAAGAGAGGCATTGGAACATATTATAGTCGAGTCATCTGCATATTGAATGCAGGTGGCTTCGGGGATGACTGTTTGGATGTCGTTTATGAAGACTGAAAAGAGGAGAGGTCCTAATATGGAACCTTGAGGAACTCCTATGGTATTTGGTAGTAGGCAGGAGAGCTTGTTTTGCCACATTACTGCTTGTTGTCTCCCAGTGAGGTAAGCTTGAAACCAGTCAAGGGCTGGAGTATCTAGATACAGGGTTTTTAAAGTATATAGAAGTAACTGATGGTTTACCATATCGAAGGCTTTCGATAGGTCCAGGAAGAGAGCGGAGGATATTTTTTTATTATTCCGGTTAAGATTAATGTTTTCAGTAAAAGAGAGGAGGGCAGTGGTTGTACTATGATGGGGTCTGAATCCATATTGAGAGACTGTGTAGTTTATTTTGGGTTAGATAGAGCATTAGTTGGTTGTGCATGCACTTTTCCATAATTTTGGCAAGTGGTAATAGTATGGCTATAGGTCTATAGTTGGATAGTTCTGTGGATGAACCTCCTTTGTGGAGTGGAATAACATAGGATATTTTCCAAATTGAGGGGATTGAGGCCTCAGTTATGGTTCTGTTAATTAGGATTGAGATAGGGTAGGCTACGACATCTGCAGCAATTTGCAGGTATTCAGCCGGCAGAAGATCGGCTGAAAGGGTGGTTGGCTTCAGTTTTTCAAAAGGGATCTGATAAAGGATGTGGACACTGGCTGGAAGTTAAAAGAGAGTGGTGAGTTGGGTATAGTGTTTATAGAAGTGTGGGGAGGAGAAAGTTGGTTAGCTAATGACTGGATGGTTTCTGTGAAGAAAGTATTGAATGAATTGGCTATATCTTCTTGGCTCTTGTCAGATAATGTTCCTGGGGTCGGAGTAGTGGATTTGCCTGGTTGGAGAAGTTTATTTATGCCTGCCCAGTACTTTTGAGGGTTATTCTGATGTTTATGTTGCAGATTATAGAAGTAATTTTTCTTATCTAGTATGATGGCTTTTTTAGTCTCATTTCTAAGTTGTTGGAATTTGATACGATCTAGGGGTTGTTTGGTGGTGCGCCATTTATCCCACGCTTTGTCTCTAGTTGTTATTTTGGTTTTGGTGTCTGTTGTTAGCCAGGGTGCTAGTTGAGTTTTAATTCTTATTGAGCGTTTAGGGGCATGCGAGTCAAGTATAGTAAGGAGTGAATTGTTAAATGATGACACTGCCTCATCAAGGGGAAGGAACTTTAGTTTTGTCCAGTTACATGATTTGAGTTCAAGTTGAAATTTAGTTGGGTCAAAGTTTTTCTTGGATCTGATAGACCTATAAATAGGTAAGCTTGTACAATTAATTTTGTCTTTCATGATGTATGTGAGCAGGTGATCACTAAGATCATTAGGGAGAGTTCTAGACATATAGTTCTGGGGATGACTGTTGGTGAATATCCAGTCTAGTATACTCTCTTTTTGGTTATTGCTACCTGTACGTGTGGTAGATGATATTATTTGAGAGAATCCATGTAGGTTAACAGGGATGGG
Source organism: Protopterus annectens (assembly GCF_019279795.1). Classification (NCBI taxonomy): domain Eukaryota; kingdom Metazoa; phylum Chordata; order Ceratodontiformes; family Protopteridae; genus Protopterus; species Protopterus annectens. Next base: position 998,005,178 of record NC_056727.1, on the reverse strand, counting down.
GTTGGACTGTGCTGTGCATTGGTTCCAGTCAATATTAACATCACCCAGGACAATGGTTTCTTGAGGGTAGTTGTTGGCTATCCAATGTAGAATGACCTCTAGTGTTTCTACATTGTTCCCAGGGGGAATATAGGTGACAATTAGGTTAATGCCCTTATGATTATTTAGTAGAATTTTTAGAGCTAGTATTTCAGCGTTAGAGACCTGGGGTGGTTGTATAGGGTTAGTTATGATGTTAAGTGTGCTATTATATAAGACGGCTATTCCACCTCCTCTTTTCTTTACTCTATCTGCCCTAAGTATATTGTAACCAGGAGGCAGGATCTCATTGTCTTTGGTTGATGGCTCTATTACTAATAGAGTAAAAATGTATAGCTTCAAGTTCTTCACAAGCAGTAATTTTCCTGTTAGTATTTCAACTGCTTGGTTAAGAGAGAAGAGATTTCAACATGAACTACTCAAGAAATGGTACCCAGGATTCTTGTATTAAAAAATACATTCAGTTACTAATATCTGGTATGCAGGATGTATTACTTAAAATAGACAAACTGGATATCAAAAATAGAAAGTTTCAAAGAAGAATCCAGAAAGAAGATGGAACATTTGCAGATTTTTATGAAACAACAAAGTGCACAGCTCAGTGGTATGGAAGAAGTTTTAAATGATCATGAAGGGAGAATAAGTGAAGGTGAGTCTCAGACTGAATTTCTTTTAAAACAAAATATCTGGCTCATAGATAAAGTTTATGATTTAGTAAATAGACTGAGGTGAAATAACTTTAGAACTTATGGTATACAGAATGAGGGAGGTAATATAATAAAGTTCTTAACAGCCTGGCTATGTAAAACATTAAATGTACCCAAAAGTTTATCTTTTGGAATTGAAAGGGCACATAGATCCCTGAGAGTACCCACAAAGAAGGAAAACTCACCATCACATTCCATTATTGTTAAAAGTTTATGTCCAGTTTAGAAAAAGATCAAATATTAAAAATAGCATGGTGCAGTCCACCTATTACAATAGGGGAACATGTAGTCAGATTTGACAATGATTATTTCAGTAAAGTAAAGAGTAAAAAAAAATCCTGCTTACCACTGATTATGGAACTTAAAAAGAACAACATTAAAGCCACTTTGGTGTTTCCTGCAAAGATCAAATAAATTTTTTTCTGAAGGAACTAAGATATTTGACACACTAGAGGAGGCATCCTCTTTTGTTAATAAAAATGAAATCCTTAATACTACTGGAGAAATGGATTAGAACAGTACATCCCTCAAGAGAAAGAGTTAGCTGAATTCCTGGAAAACTGCTTTTAAATTAAAAAAAAATTAAAAACAGGTGACTTTTGCTCTCCTGTTGCAGGACTTTTATTTTCTGAAACAATAAGTGTACACTTCAAGTAAAAGGTTTGTATTAGACTTTAAGCTTCAAAACATGTGTATGTATGTGTTTATATTTTAAGATAAAACATTTTTATGATAAGAAATATAAATGGTTATTTTTACTGTTTTACTATATTTACAATGAAAAACTAAATACATTTAATTTAACTAAACTTATAAATGTATTTCTAAATGTTAAACAAATACCTCCTGTAAGAGAATGCCATTAAATTATAAGGTATAAGGTATATAACTGGTAACTTTAAGACTATATAAGGTAATACTTTTATTTTATTTGTTTAACTTTGCTAAGTATACATTTTCCTGGGTTAACTGAACATCAGGTCTAAGTAATATGATGATTAGAAATTTTAAAGTGTTGGTGATTTTGTTTTTTTGTTCCTGTGAACACATTGTTTATGAAGCAATTTACACTTAAAACAGATTGAAAACAAAAAAATGTTCCGGTTGTATGAAAATATTGATTCTTGCTTGCCTTGATTCCTGCCTGCTCCTTGAGTTGTTCTGAAGAAAATCTAGGTCAAAGTTCATCACTGATGTCTGTGAAAACAGGAAAGATCTCCCCTTTTCTTTCTTTTTTAAGAATATATATATATATATATATATATATATATATATATATATATGTGAGAACTCTACTCGAAAATAACATTTCTAAATATTTAGAAGTGAAGAATTCGTAAAAACAAAAGCTACAGTAATGTTTTATATTGAGCTGTTGCCGACACATAATTTACTTACATTTTGCTGAATGGTAATAGCTTATGCTGTAGTGTTATTAACTCTAATAACTCTAACTGTACATATTAATTGAAAAAAAAATAAAGTTAGACATTTGTTACTAATTAGAACAGTTTAAAAGAATTAAGAATGAGACATTTACAGAGAAAATTAGCAGCTGCTGTGTGCTGTGACATCTCATTTTCAGCTTCTGTAATCAAATTCTAATGTCATGATATAAAGCTTAGATCAGAGAGTGTTCACAATGACTAAGAACACATATTCAAAGTAAACAAGCAGGAATTATTTTATATATAGTCAATATTGCTTGTAATACTAGAATTAACGAGTAAATATCTTATGAATAATATGCAAATGTACAAAGAATGAAATATCTACTATGTAAGATTAATAACAGCGCAGTATCAGTAAGGTAAGAAATACATAAACATAATATAATCTATAATACAGGGTTGATGATTAAATAGCTCTTTGATGGGAGATTTTAGAAATACAAGTTATACAGAATAAGGTAGACTATTAGTAGGCAAATAAGATATAAAATATATTTAAATAACAAACTGCTGATAAGAAAGATATGCTTTTTAAGAAAGATATCTGTTACATATACCTGCATGTGGCAGAAATGTGAATGTACAAGATCTCATATAATTTGCATAGAAAATCATATAAATATTTAAAAATATCATGAGACCTGAAATTTGAAGTTTGTGAACTTTTAAGCTTTTTGCATATTATATTAGATTTACTAAGACTACCTGAAATAACTCATTTCATAAGTCAGAGGTGAAATTTGAGTGTTATATTGCTGAATCACTATATCCATTTTGATAGAAATTAAAGTGGATTTTTCAATATGTTTGAACCCATGAAGGGAGAATCAGGTTTGAATTAAGCACATTATAACTTTTGAATCTAATATAGACTGCAATTTTTTTGACTCCATAGAAATAGCAAGACATTCTCTTTGACCTCAGTAATGGACATATTTTTATGAATTCATTTAATAAGCTAAAGTATTTTTAAATATTTTGATACTTATCATATTAAGAGTTTTATGCAATTTTAAGATTTAGACACTTGTACCTTTAAAATTAATTCAGAGCTTTTGTTAGCTCTATAAAATATGTATATATCTTTTAGCATGATTTTATTTTATTTATTTATTTATCATTTGTTGACCGGGAAAGTCCGACTAGGTTCCACAGAGCCTGTTTTCAGCGGAGGCCCGGGGAGAAATGCTCCAGATGCATGTCTTTGGAATGTGGGAGGAAACCGGAGTACACGGAGGAAACCCACGTGAACACAGGGAGAACATGCAAACTCCACACAGAAGGCACCCCAGCCGAGAATCGAACCAGAGAACCTCTTGCTGTGAGGCGACAACGTTAACCGCTGCACCACTGTGCCGCCCCAATAAATATATATGTGCACTGAATTTCCTTTAGTACAGTAGTTTAGTATGATAAGATTATCTGTCACTTGTAAGTTTACAGATATCTTTATCTCTTCAGGTCCCACTGTGTTCTACTTATTTAGAGATTTATTTACAATAATGTTGAATAGGTGAATAATTTAGGAATATTTAATGGATAATTTTTACTACTATTGCATAAATAGGTATATAGTACACTATTTGTTGGATTATTTAATATTTATGATTAATACAAGAGGATCATTAAAACATTATGTATTAATGAGGGGAATAGTTTTAAATGGTAAAATATAACTAAATTAATAATCTCTTATTATTTTAAACTCATACATAATATTGTATTAATTATTTGTAAGTCGCTATAGCTTTTGGCTAGTTTTTTTATGTATTTTTAATTATCGGTAAGTAGAAAAATAGTACAGTAGTTTGTCTATTCGATAGGAAAACTAGGAACTTTGGTATCCATGGTAGGTTGTGATTTAGAAGTAATATGTACAGTTACAGTTGTAGATGTGTCGATGTTTTTATTTGAGTTTTAATAGTTTAGTTTGTAGAAATGATACTCACATCTATCTTTATTTTGCATACCATATATGGTTTTATGTGATATAGAATGTTTGTAGCTTTAAACATATATTTGTGTAGTTACTATGGCAGCTAATAATACTGGATGTGCTTTGTTTTGATTTGTTGACTGTGACTGCTTTTGCACTTTTAAGATTGTAGTTTTGAAATGCAGTTTGATCTGATGAAGCTTACTGCGAAAGCACTTATCTGTATTTTATTCTGTCATTAAAACTTGTATTTTACATCTGCTGTGGACTACTTGGAAAATAATTTGTTTGTTTATTTTTACTCGTTGCACTCCAGTGGTTTACTTTCTTTAGGCATCGCCCTCCTGTTTTGCTGTTTTATATAGTTGTAGATGAGTCAATATTTTTGTTATTTGAGTTTTAGTAGTTTAGTTTGTAGAAATGAATAGTTTAAAAATGTGGAATGTTAAGATAGTGTTGGAGGAATGCATTAGAGTCTTTTATACAATTAAATTAATATAGTGGATAAATGTGTCATATTATGTTTTAAAAGAAATGCTTTTAAATATGCAGCATGGAAGGTTTTAATCTATTATCTATTCATGCAAATTGATTAAATAATGGCAACAAAAAGAAATCATTAGTGAGCTGTCTAAAATTAGAGGAGAATTTATATTCTTGCAAGAAACTTATTTGATAGATAAAGATATACAATATTTAAATAACCTAGGTTACTAAATGTTATCATCTGCTTCTTTTAACAAAAAAGAGTAGAAGAACTGCTATACTTTGGAGAAAATCTACTGCCATGCCTAATGTCATTGAATCCATTAATGATCCCAAAGGAATGTATACATTTGCAATAATTAAATATAATGGCAAACTCTATACACTAGCTAATTTTTACTGAAATAGGTGTAAGAGTGGCTAAAGATCACTTAAACTTACTACAAAGTCATTGGAAGGGTATTTTAATTTTAGCAGCGGATTTTAACAGCATATCTGGTATAGAAGATACAAGTAAATGGAAGAAAACTAAAAATCTGTTATTAGATTAAGCAGTAAGCAGATGGATTAGTAATAATAATTTAGTTAATTTAATAGTAAGAGTACAAGATAAGTTATTGCTCTTCACTCATTATTCTTATCTGCATGGGATGGAAACTAGAATTGCTATGATTTATGCCTCTACAGATTTACTTAATAAAGTGAATTACTTTAAAACTTTTCCTTGGACTTTATCTGATCATAATGCACTAAGTATTAATATATTAATGGATATAAGGAAATGTCATATTATTTATAGAACCCCAGTATATATGATGATGTTAAAATAATTTAAGAATTGCCTTAAGGACCAAATTGAGATTTTATTTTATCTTTGAATTCATATTATGGGATTATTTAAAAATACATATTAAAGATAGAATGGGAAGATAGGCTAATAAAATGAAAGAGTGGGATAAAAAGTTGTTAGTAAAACAAGATAAAATACACACAGTGAGGTTTGAACAACAAAGAAAGAAATTAGATAATACTGAAGTCATTAAAACATTAATGACAAAATATCAAACAGTTTTAATCCGTAAAGTAGAGATAGCTTTAGGAAAAAAAAAATTCACAGTTATGCAATGTTTTCAGAAAATTTACATAGATTAGCTATTAGAAGTAAGAGGTTAAGCAAGAAGGCACAAATCAATAATATGCAAACCCCAAATGCTCCACACATACGACAATAGTGCAGAGCCAAAATCCGATGTAAAACATTCCAAGAAAAACAGCCAGCACAAAATATGGTGTACTGGTTCACTTGTAATGATCAAAAAGTCCAGAAGGTGTATAAATAAAATATCAAAGGCAAACCAGTTTTGTCCAAAGCCTTCCTGAGTGTCACAAAAATATGTCATATGATCATAAGATCATAGAAAGTTACTAGGCTATTGGGCCTGAGGCCCTTATAAGACTAGCCAAGAGTTTAGCCCATAATTGGGCAAGTTAGCACCTGATGTCCCTGTCCAGCAGAGACACAGGTGGAATCCCAGGGGCATATTTTCTGTTTCCCATCCAGTTATCTAGGTTGTGGTTAAAAAAGGATAATGAGGTACTGTACTGTAGAGAGGGAGTCTGTTCCACAGATGGGGGAGTCTCTGGGACACACATATGTCCTGCCAACAAGTCCTATTGATGTCACAGACCAGGTTGAGGTTGTGTGTGTGCAGGTTACTTGAGTGGAGCTTGACTTGTGGATATGTAGCAATCCCATCAAGGTGGGGTCTGAGATTGTTTTGTATGACAGACAGAGGTCATCTCTGAGGAGTCTGTATGAAACTGAGTAGAGGGACAGGGCTTTTAGCCTGTCAGTGTAGGATAATAATAATCAATAATATCCAAAATAATCACACTAATAAGCTTACTTCAGACATAGAGGAAATTTTAATATATTTTTTAAATTCATGAAGATCTTAATAAAGATAAAAATAATAATACTGATGATTACAAAATTGACACATATTTAAAGATAAATATTACTAATAAACTTAATGACCAACAAATATCTCTGCTGAATAAGCCTATTACCCTACTAGAAGTTAAAGAAACTTTAAAAAGGAGAAAATGGTAAAGCTCTAGGGTTAGATGGTTTAAGTAAGGAATTATGCAGTCTACTTCCATTAAATATTTTAGAATTACTGAGTGATATTTTCAGTATAATTCAGATTGACAAAATAATTCCTCCCACATGGAAATTTTCTGTAATCTCACCTATAGTTAAACAATGAAAGGATAATAAGTTAGTTTCCTCATATAGACATAGTTCATTATTAAATGTAGCCTATAAAATAGTTACTTCCATCTTCACTTCAAGATTAAGAGATATAATAGATAAATTAATTAATAAAGATCAAACAGGGTTTATAGTCAATAGATTAACGTATGATAACATAAAATGGGTAGTAACTATCTTAGATTAAGCAAAAGGAATGAACAAGAAATTGTCCCTAATTTGCTTAGCTATCAAGAGAGCTTTTGATTCTATAGATTGGAACTACTCGTCTAAAACTTTAGAAGTGTTTGCATTTCCAGAACAATTTATTAGACTATTAAAAACCTGTATGGAGACTCCAAAGCATATGTTAAAATTGGATCTTACATTTCTCAAGGATTCATTTTAAAAAAGGTGCAAAGCAAGTGTATCCCTTGCACCCTACTATTTGCATTAGTTATCGAACTCTTAGCTAATAATGTAAGAAGGAATTAAAAACATGATGGATTCTCAATTAACAAGGATTGTCATTCTGAAATACAGCTTTTTGCAGATGATGTTTTACTAACTACAGGAGATTTAAATTATTCAGCTGAAGAAATAGATGAGGAAATTGAAGTTTCAAGAAGTATTGCTGCTAAAATATAATAATAAAACTGAAACCTTAGTGTTAAATCAAATACTAGATAGTAAGTTTAAATATAAATATAAATATAAATATAAGGAAGGAAAAGACCTAAAATATTTAGGAATAAAAATCTATCAAGATGTGAGTTAAGATTATTAATAATAATTTAGACAAAATAACTGAAGAAGTGTAACTTCTCATTAAAATTTTTTTTTTTTACTTTTGAGGATAGGTTAGTACTTATTAAAATGGTTATATTATGCATATTGCATTCAATAGATGCAATGCCTGACAAAAAATGTTTAAAGGAAATAAAAAATGTTAACTTCATTCTTATGGTATCCTAAAAAGCAGATAATTGCTTATAGGAATCATGTAAGATTATGGGAATATGGTGGTATTAGCTTCCCAAATGTATAATCTTATTCTGTTGCTGCAAAAGTTAATGTTATTATACTCCTGATAGACTCAACTTACACTAGTCAATGGAGAACTATTCAGGAGCAGATTATACTAAATTCTTATAAGTTTATCAAATATGATAAATTAGAAATATGTAACAATCCTTTCATCTGTTTAATAAAATTTACCTTAGAAGGAACTTCATTTCAATTTTTAGACTCTACATATATGAAACTAATTCTTAATGCAGTTAAGAAATGTATTTAAACTTCTTTAATATCAAAATGGACATATTTGAGCTTTCCCATTGGACACATCTCTAGATTTTAGGAAACTTGGGACAATGTTAAAATTAATTTACTAAAAAGGAATAGATTAGTATTATGGTCTAATTGCTTTGAAAAAAGAAAAGCTAAGTCAGCAAAATATTTAATGAATAAGTTAAGTTAAGTTAATAAGTTGGATGAATCAGTTAACCAGTTAATATTATTTATCAACAAGAAATTAAATGAATTTGTAGATAATATGAGTGAAGAAGAACAGAACACTATTCCCCAATTATATGACTATATGAATGCATAAATTGCATACAAAGGAAGCTTGTCCAAGTTCTATAAGTTTATTATAAATAATAATTTTGATACAAACTTCTGTAACTTTCTAGATAGTAATGAATTGAGTGACTATGTAAAATGGAAAAAGAAGTGATCAGAATAAGCTCATAAATCACACTAAGACTTCTAGTAGTTGGGATAGCCTTGAAATATGTTGAAATATGAAGACTCTTAATGTATTAAGTGTATACAATTACCTTGATGATTCAATGTATTCCTAACATTGCATAACAGCATGTGATGTTAAATGTCTTCCTTTCTGTTTATATGTTGTAAATATGATCAGTTAATAAAAATGTTCTTAAAAAAGGATTTTGTGATGGCATCTAAAGATATGATGGAAGAGACTAACCAAAAGAAAACTGGAAGCTCCTATAGATGCAATACAAGCAGTGAAAATATTTTACTCCCTTTAGTTTTATATATAGGCCAAGCATATTTTTATCAGCCTGGGGAGAAGCTGTAGATGAACAAGTAGTGAATACATTACCATGAACAAATGCTGCAGATTTATACATTTGTTTTGTGATATATTGTTTTATGTTTCTGTTTTTATGACTTTGCTTCATGTTTTATAGTAACTCTGGGGCCTTTTTTCATGGGCCTGCCAGAAAAGGAATTCAATGAACAGTCAAACTTTACAAGTAAACAAAAGAAAATAGATAAATTAATAAATAAATCTATACATAAATAATACACAGTTGAAGAAAATCATTTGTGAGTGGAAGGGAGGAGGAGTAAGTGGGATAAGTTGATTCTTACTGTAAAACAAGGCATTTTACAATTACATGAACCTAAACTCAAGCAGGTAATTACAAATAAAAGTAGGAATAAGTAAGCAGTACCATTGCAGCATTATGTAGGCCATAACATTTAAGATAAGCAATAGTAGTTTGGTGGACAGCATGTGTACTTTGTAAATTGTATTCTCATGCTTCAAACTGCATCTCTCACCACTGGAACCTCCCATTAATCTTTGTCAGACAGCATGAGTTGATGGCTGTTGGTTTAAGTTCCCCCTACATATGTATAAAAACAAGCTTCTGGAATTCATGAGTATGTACTGGTTCATCAAGTGTGCTAAAATCTCAGTATGACAATTTATAAGAACAGTGGTTTACCAACTCATTAACACCTATGTGGTGTGGGATGTCAAATGTCTGGTAGCATCCACACATCCTTACATTCCTAAGTATTTCCTGAAAAGTAAACTTAAAAAGCACTAGACGAACAAATGTAAAAAGTTGTGAACAATAAAAGTTTAAAACTATAGAAATTGTAATGTTATAACTAAGAAGTATTCTTTACAGTGATTATAGTATGTGCATTCATAGTCTTTCCACAAATACTATAGTATTTATTGTTTATTTATTGACATTTGATTACTGGGAAAGTCCCACTGGGTAGGAGCTGATTTTCATCAGAGGCCTGGGGCAGTAAAGCTCCAAAGTATTACAAAACACTTTAAGAACAATAATTTTGCAATCTTTAAAAATCATACAGAAAGCAACTACAGTTTAAATAATTATACTAAATTAGACACAATATGAAAACATCGGTTAAGAATATATACAAGTTATATGGTAATGATTTAATAGTTAAAGAAATTTTAGCCAGTTTATAAAGAAATTAGTGGTATGTTACTATAATTCAATCAGGAATTGCAATACAGAGTGAGAGAAAAGCAGGCTTATGGTATATATAGAGAGAAACCCAGGGGAGAGAAATAGATTGAAGTAAGGAAGTGAGTGAAGAAGGGAGAGTATGGCAGTATAAGGTATGAACAGGTATTTGTTCACATTTAGGGATATAGTTTATCCTGGTGTTTTACAAGAACAGAGCCAACATTTGTCTAGGAAGTCTTTTGGGATGGTTTTGAAGGATGGGGGAGGGAGGATATTGACCTGATGGATACAGATAAGGAGTTCCAGGCCTTAGCAACACAATATGGATAGAGACTACACCAGGCAGATTTGATAGGTTTGTGGACAGACAGGAGTTTTTGGTAATTAGTAATTCACACAGACTCAGAATCCACAAGCTTGACCCCAAGTGATCCCTTCAGTAGTTTAACCATGTATGGGCAAACAGTAAATGACACCAATTTCTTCAGTGATCCCTTCAGCAGTTTGGCAATGTATTTACAAGTACTCAGATGACTCCAAAATAATAATTTCCCCAGTGATCCCTTCAGTAGTTTGTCCATGTATGCACAAACACTTCACTAATGCCAAAATGAATTATTTCCCCCATTGATCCCTTCACTAGTTTGTCCATGTATGCACAAGCACTCAAATGACACCAAAATGAATCATTTTCCCGTTTATCATTTTAGTAGTTTATCATGTATGCATAAGCACTCAGATGAAATCAAAATGAATCATTTCCCCAGTAATCCCTTCAGTAGTTTGCTCATACATGCACAAGCACTTAGTGAAACCAAAAGTAATCATTGCCCCAACGATCCCTTCAGTAATTTATCCATGTAAGCGCAAGCACTCAAATATCACCAAAAATGAATAATTTCCCCAATGATCCATTCAGTAGTTTGTCCATGTATGCACAAGCACTCAAATGACACAAAAATGAATGATTCCTCCAGCAATTCTTAAATCTCAGAAGAGAGGTGCAGAACAGATTCAAGGAAAATGTACACCACACCAAAAGAGGTCCACTCTCAACTGTACCACTTTGGCAGGATTTCCTCAGCCCTGCTTAAAAGAAAGAAATTACCTCAGGATCTCTGAACACTGCTGTTCTGAGATTCTCACTCATGATTTGGTGAATCTTAGTGAACAAATCCAATAACGCTGTACTTTCTACTGAGTTGCTAGTACTAAGTGTTACTGGTAAAAAATGTAACATTTAAAGCTATTCTTTTTTTTTTTTTTTCAAAAATGGACTCCTCTCATAAATTGTCACTAAGCACACCTTCTCAACTGTAATCAGGGAGGCAGCCAGAGGAGCTATTCGGGATTGTAGAATTAGATAATCTGACTGCAACTTCCAATCACATCTCTAATGCATCTTTGACGCAAGCAGTATCAAATAAGAAACCATGGTTAAGTTGAAACAGAAAAATGTACCATTTTGGTAGTATGTTTTCCAGTTTCAATAAAGAAACAGTGCATTTTTAAAGCACAAATCTACAGCAGGTTTAAAAAGGGGGAGGCTCATGTCCCTGTGACCAGGCCTAAATCTGCTACTGGTCATTCATGTGCATTACATTACTGTGAGTGACATGTACCTGTTTCACAATATGGTGTTTCGATCACAATAGCACTTGTAAAACAATGATTGACAAGGAAGCTTTCATGATAGTTCATCCCAGGATGAATATGTGCAAATAGTAACTATTTTTGTGTCATTGTCAGTTGTCCTGGTTCATGCTTGGACAATGTGCATTGACAATACAAACAGACATTTCCGAAATATAACAGTGCAGTGCTGAATAACACTGGTGGAGTATGTGTGAAAAGATTACACACCATTGAACCAAAGTTGCAAGTGGAAGAGTGCAGATATAACGTAACAGACTGATTCAATTGGGTCAGCATCACTCTGAAATCCAGATACCTTGGTTATGACATTCCATTAACATATAGAGAAGTTGCACTATCCACCCACATAATTCTTTGTTGCAATTTGTTTTATTCTCTCCTTGAAGCACACCACTGGCAAGCTCATTTCAACAGCTGATGGCAAAGTATTAGTGCATGCATAATCATATAGTGTTGAACTTAGATGGGAATTAGCACTAGTCGATGGTGCCCCATGCCAACCTTCATGTAAATAAGCAGTATAGACATACAACCATGTCTGAATCTGATGGAATACAGAATGGATATGTATTCTGGTCATGTTTCTTGTGTCATGATTTACATATTTGTCAAGCCAGTTGCAATCCTTCACTCCTTATATGTATAATACAGGTGTATAATGACAGCCCTCAAATATAGTGACTGTCCCTGTATCTGTGGCATGTTGCTATTTTTGTTGTGTAATTGTGTTTGTATGGCATGATTGAGGTCTACAGTCAATGCATCTATAACATACATGTATGGGGCAAAAATATTTTACCTCTGAACATGGATGTAAATGGAACCTCATCAACCCTATCATCTTGTGTGTATCTCAGCAGTATGGTCCACATGTGACTATTGTGGTATTATTGTGACGTGGCTTTAAACACCACACAGCACTGAACATCTCTCATGTGCTGCAGTTATTTCTGTGAAGTATGAGTATGCTGTGAATGAGTATAAAACACATGAGAGACCAAGCATGTTATTGCTTATGGTGGCATGGATTGTGGAAACAGTACTGAAGCAAGGAAGCTTACTTGATGAGACAGAAGGGGTGGTAAAAGGGAGAGATTTGGAGACAGGGAAACAGATACAGACAGAAAAAAATGGTTTATGGTTCATTTCTGCACTTCTTTGTGGTTTGTTATTTTGTATTTTCTGACATACATAGATTTGCAAAATCAAATGTATGGCTTTTCTTAATGTCTCCAATAGTCAATGATTCTCAAATTCTCAACAGTAGGGATAACAACAACAAGCATTAAGATTCAGAAATGTAGAAACGCTGTACACTTCAGATGTATTGCTATGTACAATAAGCTTTTTTCTAGTATGGCTGAAGATGGGATAGGAGAGTGGAAACATGATGAGGACATAAGGAGGATATTGTTTGACAATATATGCAACAAACAGTTACACACACACACACACACACACACACACACACACACACACACACACACACACACACACACACACACACACACACATTATTAATATATGAAAATATGAAATACAAATTTGACATATGTCTGGATCCAAACCTCTGACAGTATAAATTAAAAGTGTACAGACAGGAGGATTATCTCAGTTCAACACATAGGAAATCATAAATTCTTAAGTTTAACTGACCTATTTGAAGGAATACTGAAAACAGAGTGAAGCAAGTGAAAATGTAGGCATCAGCCTTCATCATGGGAAGGACAGGTGTAACATCCCATAAGGTGTATATGACATCTAGCAGACTAATACATATGCTACATTATCCATCTAACAATAGTACTATCAGTCTGCATTTGTATAGAGCAGCATGGCTAAGCACGTTTGTACAATGTGAACTGTGCTAGTGCAGTTGAAATTAAAATATTCAACTTTTGCCATAAGACATGAGACATTTACCATCAGTCACCATTGGTACATGATGTAAAGTGCCACACAAAAGCTGACGGGACATAATGCTAATATAAATAAAACATTAAATAAGACTTTCACATATTTCTGGATTTAAACCCTTGACATCATGCTGAATATATTTTACAGACATGAATTATGTCAATAATTCAGAAATGTTACATCACAACATTAATTTTACTGGTTTTGAAGGGACAGTCACAAATGAATGAAGCAATTGAGAATGTAGGCAGCAGACATTATCACAGTAATGACAATTGTAGCATTACATAAGGTGTATGTTACAGCCAGCAAAATAATAAATGATCCAGTGTAGAATAGCGATGTGTTATCTTAAGGTGCTATGTATCATGATTTACACATTTGTCATGAAGCCAGGAATTTTGGGACAGCATGCTTCATAACAATATTTTCAATTGGAACCTCCTATGTGGTGTACATTCAACTCTGCAACCTGTTCTAGAGAAGATATTATACAATGTAAAGCCACCAAACATGAAAAATGTGCATGCTGATTGGTCAATCTAACCAGCGTGCTTGTTGTAAATCCAACATAAACTAAAAAAAAAAAAAAAAAAAAGTCCAGCTGCTAACATATCACAGAATGGCTATTTCAAATCAACAAATGCAACAGATCATCTAGGAAATAAATAAAATGTTCAAAGAACACCTTACCTGCATGCAGCAGACACACTACAACTGCTCTCGTTACTAGAATACTCGCAATTGCATGGACATCTATATTTTCCGATGGCTGACTTAAAAAGGCAACTGTTAACAGTACAGAAGTTAGCTGTAGATCACAAAAAAAAAATTAACAAAATTACTGGAGAAACACAAAACATCAACACCCACCCACTGATGCAAAACTTGTCTCTACATGACAGAAAACTGATTAAAAACCTACAGGAACGTAATTGTGTGCATGTGGCAGAAATAACAATCCAGTGATGTAAACCTTATCTCTACATCAATACAGCTATAAATATGACACCCCAAATGCAAATGCAAAAATGAAAAAAAGCATTTACAAATAGATATATAGAAATACTTCCCTGCACTTAAGATGTATAGAAACCACTTCCCTGCATTTAAAAAGATCAAACAATACTATGGACAGTACATTAATAAGCACACTCCCCTGTTTCATTGCATCCATCCACAAGCATGCATGAGCCTTCTTATATCAAAAACACTGTAAATGAAAAAAGAAAAAATGCCAAAACCAGATACCACAAAAATCAATAAAAAAAATGGAACTAAATTTTGACCTAATAACTGATAGTGAAATAGAAGAAATATTTTATAACATACCAGAAACAATGAGTAAACTGTCAACAAGCATGAAAGTACTACAAGTGCAAGAACAGGATGTACTACAACATAACAATTCCCACAGAAACGAGAACAACATGACAACCCATACACTTCAGAAAGGTAAAGAAAATTTTTAAAGCAATACAACACCGGCAGCTAACAAAAGACATGCGGAAAAAACACCTGAAGAAACAGAAATACTAGAATTAGAAAGAAGAAACAAGTACAAGAAAACAAACAAACTTGGCTATAAACATATTTCAAAACTGGCAGAAAAAAAACTTACAATATAGACTTGCACACCATTACACCAGAAAACTTAAAAACAAAACTTAGAGAATTCTATGCTGCAGTTCAAAACACAAAATGAAAAGAATATGTAATAAGTGCATTTGTATCTCTTTATGCAGGACTCAACAGATATATAAACAGCTCACCATTAAACAGAAAGATTAACATAATTGCATATATATATATATATATATATATATATATATATATATATATATATATTACAAATACAAATAATGTATTTAAATCAGTAATTAAAAATTACAGAAAACAAGGACAAGATACAGCAGAACACCACCATCCACTAACAATACAACAAATAACACAACTGAGAAACAGCCAAGTATTTTCCCCAAACACAGCAGATGGACTTGTCAGAAAAACCTAGTTTGATACACAACTACACTTCACAAGACGTGGAAGTGAAGGACTGTGATACCTCACACAAGACAGTTTTGCAATAAAAAAAGATGAAGATGGCACAGAATATATAACAAAAAATGTACTGAACATACAAAAAAAAAAAAAACACACACACACAGAACATTATGATGTCACAAAACAATTACTGAGTATTCATGCTTAAAAACTCCATAGACCTATTATATCCTATAAAACGTTTCAAAAAGTACCTTCAAAAAATGCCACCTAATACAAAAGCAATGTTTCTCCACCCAAAAAACTTCCACAACATGTACTGAACAAAATGGAAATGTGATACTCAATACAACCTATGGGAATAAATTATCTTTCAAAAATGTTACCAGAAATATGCAAACTAGTAAATCTATCAACAAGATATGCAAACCACTCCTTAAGAGCCACAGCAGTAACTTACTTTCACAGTTAGGAATGGAAGCATGACAAATAATAATTGTTACAGGACATAAAAGTGAAACATCACTACGCTCCTTTTACCAACTATCACTAGATGAATTTAAAACATGGGGAAACATAATCTTTGGAACACAACAACAAACACCAAAAAGTCCAATAAATGAAGATAATATTAATAATGCAACAGACAATGGACCAAGAAAAAAAAAATGAAACTCCATAACACAGACACTCCAAACTTTGAAAGTAAATCAGAAGAATCACAAACCATAGAAAAAATAATAAACTATGGAACAAAAAGCATTTACAACATACAAACCCAACAGAATAAGTAAGTAAATGTATGCTTATATATAACTTAAACCTTAAAAAAAAAAAAATATATATATATATATATATATATATATATATATATATGTGTGTAACTAACTATAAACACAATCTCTCATTACAGGTACTACACTAACAACAACCCAGCCAACATCTGAACATAGACAACAATCATGTCAGAAGCAATATAGAAATATAAAAGAAACTACAACAGCAAGATGTAGCAAAATCTTTAAAAAATATATTTACTTATACAGTTATCTCCTTACATCTCTTGAAAAATTAACAATAACTTGAATTTAAATTAAAAAAATAATAAAATAAACAGTAAACATGAAGTAAAAATTTGGGACTATTTTATCTTACAAAAAGTGGAAGAATATAAACTAAAGCAAACAAAAACCTAAATAACAGCAACACAAACAGCATAACACAAGCTTGCCACTAATGTATAACAGCAATAACTCACAGCTGGGTGTGGATAATGCTGGATTTAGCCACACTCAGCCATGGGTTATTGTTATAATAACTGTCTTTTCATACTGATGTTAGCCTGTCTGTACATAGAGCAGTGAGACTTAGCAAAGTAGTGGGAATGGCACCAGAGTAATGTCGTCTAAGGCAAAAACTCACAAGATTTTGCCATAAGTTGTAATGAAAGGAAACAAAACAAAAAAGATTTTGCAGTAAGATGTGTACTACCATTTCCCCCCAAGTTACATATACTACTTAGCATGAAGCTACATGTTTATACATTCATCATGTCATTACATTTCTGTTCTCACACTTTAGAAACTGTCATACATGACACAATGCTGCATAGTAAATGTTCACAAAAATACTAGTTTATTTCTCACATTTAAAAAAATTGACAACAACAATTCAGTGCTGCCCACTCATTGTATTTATAGTGTGTGCTACAGAGATAGTTTACTGACAGTGCATTTTCTTCACTCAGTACTATATAGAGTGTGACAGCAGCTCAATAGTGATATGCTTATTTGTGTTACAGAAGGCAGCCCAAATTAAATTTTTCAATTTTGACGTTGCAATGAACTGTGGTTTTGCACTGCTGAGTGGCACACAAATAAAAAAAGCAAAACAAAACACACACACACACACACACACACACACACACACACACACACACACACACACACACACACACACACACACACACACATACACACACACACACACACACACACACACACACACACACACACACACACAGAAATTATATTTTAAAGTAACATAATTAAAGGATATATCTAACAAGGAACAGAGAACTTCTAACATTAACATGAAATGTTCATCTTTTAACATGTGGTTGCCACATCATAGGTCGCATTTGTGCTATACATCATTAGATTTCCATGTACTGGATTTTTTTCAGTAAGGGGACTCACAGAAAATTACAGGAGCTCATTCTTGACACAGTATATACAATTAATATTGACACAAAAGTTTAAAATAAAAAGTGTTACTGTCAGGATGTCTAATTGTGACATATGGATAATTAATCTAGCATATAAGGCACATATGTCCACATTCCTTATGTTGCTGCTTTTGTGTTATCACACTTGACAAAGTGTCATATGTTACATCATACATAACGCATATTATTAATAATGAGAAAAGCTGAGTTTTTATCAGCATATTTGTAACAGCAATTCACATGGACTACAGATAAGATTTTTAGCATTCATCACATATAATTTGGCCTGTTCATTTCATATACAGCACTGGGTGTCAATACCTATTACAAATCCAGTCAGAAAAATTATCTGGAAATTAGATTTAATCCCTGCATTATGTGTCCTCATTATCTAAGCTCACTTCACTTACGCCTTGTGCCATACAACTAGGTAGCAGACAGGTGGAATTTCTTCACTCAGTACTAATCAGAGTGCTGATAGAAGTGTACCAGCACTAGTCTCAATTACACTAATGACAGCATTCCAAATTAAATTTGTGAGTTTTTACCTTAGGAAGTGAGATTATTTTCACTACTTGCCACAGTCACAGACATAAATTATGAAGAAGAAAAAGAAGATTACATATACTCAAGATGTGACATTGTATTAAATTACTCAGAAGGTGCAACATAACCAAGTTCTGAAAGCTGTCCTTTGTAATTTGCTAGTAGCTGCATGGATGAATGAGATATTGGCAACAGTTAAGCTAATATTTATTCTCACAATATTAAACAAATATTTGTAACACTGCAGTTGTTTTCTTCCTTCTTTTGTGAGCATCATTTTCTTATCTATGCTTTTCTAACATGAATGCAATCTGATTTGCATTGCTTTTGATATGTATTTCAATTCATAAGGTACTTTATTTGAACTGCACACACATGTTTACCCAGAGTCACAACAGTGTGTTCATAAGCACTTC